>NW_027672137.1:0-73063 GCF_964165515.1 Mesoplodon bidens
CCTCCATACTGTTCTCCAGAGTGACTGTATCAATTTACCTTCCCACCAACAGTGCAAGAGGGTTCCCTTTTCTCCACACCCTCCCCAGCATTTGTTGTTTGTAGATTTTCTGATGATGCCCATTCTAACTGGTGTGAGGTGATACCTCATTGTAGTTTTCATTTGCATTTCTCTAATAATTAGTGATGTTGAGCAGCTTTTCATGTGCTTCTTGGCCATCTGTATGTCTTCTTTGGAGAAATGTCTATTTAGGTCTTCTGTCCATTTGTGGATTGGGTGTTCTTTTTTTTTTAATATTGAGCTGCATGCGTTTTTGGAGATTAATCCTTTGTCTGTTGATTTGTTTGTAAATATTTTCTCCCATTTCATCTTGTTGGTAGTTTCCTTTGCTTTGCAAAAGCTTTTAAGTTTCATTAGGTCCCATCTGTTTATTTTTGTTTTTATTTCCATTACTCTAGGAGGTGGATCAAAAAAGATCTTGCTGTGATTTATGTCAAAGAGCGTTCTTCCTAAGTTTTCCTCCAAGAGTTTTATAGTATCTGGTCTTACATTTAGGTCTCTAATCCATTTTGAGTTTATTTTTGTGTATGGTGTTAGGGAGTGTTCTAATTTTATTCTTTTACATGTAGCTGTCCAGTTTTCCCAGCACCACTTATTGAAGAGACTGTCTTTTCTCCATTGTGTATCCTTGCCTCCTTTTTTTTTTTTTTTTTTTTTTGCGGTACGCGGGCCTCTCACTGCTGTGGCCTCTCCCATTGTGGAGCACAGGCTCCGGATGCGGAGGCTCAGCAGCCATGGCTCACAGGCCTAACCGCTCCACAGCATGTGGGATCCTCCCGGACCGGGGCACGAACCCGCGTCCCCTGCATCGGCAGGTGGACTCTCAACCACTGCGCCACCAGGGAAGCCCTCCTTGCCTCCTCTGTCATAGATTAGTTGACCATAGCTGTGTGGGTTTATCTCTGGGCTTCCTATCCTGTTCCATTGATCTATATTTCTGTTTTTCTGCCACTACCATATTGTCTTGATTACTGTAGCTTTGTAGTATAGTCTGAAGTCAGGGAGTCTGATTCCTCCAGCTCCGTTTTTTTCCCTCAAGACTGCTTTGGCTATTCGGGGTTTTTTGTGTCTCCATACAAATTTTAAGATTTTTTGTTCTAGTTCTGCAAAAAATGCCATTGGTAATTGGATAGGGATTGCATTGAATCTGCAGATTGCTTTGGGTAGTATAGTCATTTTCACAATATTGATTCTTCCAATCCAAGAACATGGTATATCTCTCCATCTGTTTGTATCATCTTTAATTTCTTTCATCAGGGTCTTACAGTTTTCTGCATACAGGTCTTTTTTTGTCTCCCTAGGTAGGTTTATTCCTAGGTATTTTATTCTTTTTGTTGCAATGGTAAATGGGAGTGTTTCCTTAATTTCTATTTCAGACTTTTCATCATTAGTGTATAGGAATGCAAGAGATTTCTGTGCATTAATTTTGTATCCTGCTACTTTACCAAATTCATTGATTACCTCTAGTAGTTTTCTGTTGGCATCTTTAGGATTCTCTATGTATAGTATGATGACATCTGCAAACAGTGACAGTTTTACTTCTTCTTTTCCAATTTGTATTCCTTTTATTTTTTTTGTTTTCTCTCATTGCCATGGCTAGGACTTCCAAAACTATGTTGAATAACAGTGGTGAGAGTGAACATCCTTGTCTTGTTCCTGATCTTAGAGGAAATGCTTTCAGTTTTTCACCATTGAGAATGATGTTTGTTATGGGTTTGTCATATATGGCCTTTATTATGTTGAGGTAGGTTCCCTCTATGCCCAATTTCTGGAGAATTTTTGTCATAAATGGGTGTTGGATTTTGTCAAAAGCTTTTTCTGCATCTATTGAGATGATCATATGGTTTTTATTCTTTAATTTGTTAATATGGTGTATCACATTGATTGACTGCTGTATATTGAAGAATCCTTGCATCCCTGGGATAAATCCTACTTGATCATAGTGTATGATCCTTTTAATGTGTTGTTGGATTCTGTTTGCTCGTATTTTGTTGAGGATTTTTGCATCTATATTCATCAGTGATATTGGTCTGTAATTTTCTTTTTTTGTAGTATCTTTGTCTGGTTTTGGTATCAGGGTGATGGTGGCCTCATAGAATGAATTTGGGAGTGCTCCTTCCTCTGAAATTTTTTGGAAGAGTTTGAGAAGGATGAGTGTTAGCTCTTCTCTAAATATGTGATAGAATTCACCTGTGAAGCCATCTGGTCCTGGACTTTTGTTTGGAGATTAGGAAGATTTTTAATCACAGTTTCAATTTCATTACTTGTGATTGGTCTGTTCATATTTTCTATTTCTTCCTGGTTCAGTCCTGGAAGGCTATACCTTTCTAAAAATTTATCCATTTCTTCCAGGTTGTCCATTTTATTGGCATAGAGTTGCTTGTAGTAGTCTCTTAGGATGCTTTGTATTTCTGCAGTGTCTAACTTCTCCTTTTCATTTCTAATTTTATTGTTTTGAGTCCTCTCCCTCTTTTTCTTGATGAGTCTGGCTAATGGTTTATCAATTTTGTTTATCTTCTCAAAGAACCAGCTTTTACTTTTATTGATCTTTGCTATTGTTTTCTTTGTTTCTATTTCATTTATTTCTGCTCTGATTTGTATGATTTCTTTCCTTCTACTAACTTTGGGTTTTGTTTGTTCTTCTTTCTCTAGTTCCTTTAGGTGTAAGGTTAGATTGTTTATTTGAGATTTCTTGTTTCTTGAGGTAGGTTTGTATTGCTATAAACTTCCCTCTTAGAACTGCTTTTGCTGCATCCCACAGGTTTTGGATCGTCGTGTTTTCATTGTCATTTGTCTCTAGGTATTATTTGATTTCCTCTTTGATTTCTTCAGTGATCTCTTGGTTATTTAGTTATGAATTGTTTGTGTTTTTTACATCTTTCTTCCCTGTAATTGATTTCTAATCTCATAGCGTTGTGGTCAGAAAAGATGCTTGATATGATTTCAATTTTCTTAAACTTACTGAGGCTTGATTTGTGACCCAAGATGTGAGATCTATCCTGGAGAATGTTCTGTGCGCACTTGAGAAGAAAGTGTAATCTGCTGTTTTTGGATGGAATGTCCTATAAATATCAATTAAATCTATCTGGTCTATTGTGTCATTTAAAGCTTGTGTTTCCTTATTAGTTTTCTGTTTGGATGATCTGTCCAGTGGTGTAAGTGAGGTGTTAAAATCCCCCACTATTATTGTGTTACTGTTGATTTCCTCTTTTAGAGCTGTTAGCATTTGCCTTATGTATTGAGGTGCTCTTATGTTGGGTGCATAGATATTTATAATTGTTATATCTTCTTCTTGGATTGATCCCTTGATCATTATGTAGTGTCCTTCCTTGTCTCTTGTAACGTTCTTTATTTTAAAGTCGATTTTACCTGATATGAGTATTGCTACTGCAGCTTTCTTTTGATTTCCATTTGCATGGAATATCTTTTTCCATCCCCTCGCTTCCAGTCTGTATGTGTCCCTAGGTCTGAAGTCCCTAGGTCTCTTGTAGACAGCATATATATGGGTCTTGTTTTTGTATCCATTCAGCGAGCCTGTGTCTTTTGGTTGGAGCATTTAATCCTTTCAAGTTTAAGGTAATTATCGATACATATGTTCCTATTACCATTTTCTTAATCGTTTTGGGTTTGTTTTTGTAGGTCCTTTTCTTCTCTTGTGTTTCTCACTTAGAGATGTTCCTTTAGCATTTGCTGTAGAGCTGGTTTGATGGTGCTGAATTCTCTTAGCTTTTGCTTGTCTGTAAAGCTTTTGATTTCTCCATCAAATCTGAATGAGATCCTTGCTGGGTAGAGTAATCTTGGTTGTAGGCTCTTCCCTTTCATCACTTTAAATATGTCATGCCACTCCCTTCTGGCTTGTAGAGTTTCTACTGAGAAATCAGCTGTTAACCTTATGGGAGTTCCCTTGTATGTTGTCATTTTTCCCTTGCTGCTTTCAATAATTTTTCTTTGTCTTTAATTTTTGCCAATTTGATTACTATGTGTCTCGGCATGTTTCTCCTTGGGTTTATCCTGTATGGGACTCTCTGCGCTTCCTGGACTTGGGCGGCTATTTCCTTTCCCATGTTAGGGAAGTTTCTGACTATAATCTCTTCAAATACTTTCTCAGGTCCTTTCTCTCTCTCCTCCTTCTGGGACCCCTATAATGTGAATGTTGTTGTATTTAATGTTGTCTGAGAGGTCTCTTAGGCTGTCTTCATTTCTTTTCGTTCTTTTTTCTATTCTGTTCTGCAGCAGTGAATTCCACCATTCTGTCTTCCAGGTCACTTATCCGTTCTTCTGCCTCAGTTATTCTGCTATTGATTCCTTCTAGTGTATTTTTCATTTCAGTTATTGTATTGTTCCTCTCTGTGTGTTTGTTCTTTAATTCTTCTAGGTCTTTGTTAAACATTTCTTGCATCTTCTCGATCTTTGCCTCCATTCTTTTTCCGAGGTCCTGGATCATCTTCACTATCATTATTCTGAATTCTTTTTCTGGAAGGTTGCCAATCTCCACTTCATTTAGTTGTTTTTCTGGGGTTTTATCTTGTTCCTTCATCTGGTACATAGCCCTCTGCCTTTTCATCTTGTCTATCTTTCTGTGAATGTGGTTTTTGTTCCACAGGCTGCAGAACTGTTCTTCTTGCTTCTGCTGTCTGCCCTCTAGTGGATGAGGCTATCTAAGAGGCTTGTGCAAGTTTCCTGATGGGAGGGACTGTTGGTGGGTAGAGCTGGCTGTTGCTCTGGTGGGCAGAGCTCAGTAAAACTTTAATCCGCTTGTCTGCTGATGGGTGGGGCTGGGTTCCCTCCTTGCTGGTGGTTTGGCCTGAGGCGACCCAACACTAGAGCCTACTCGGGTTCTTTGGTGGGGCTAATGGCAGACTCTGGGAGGGCTCATGCCAAGGAGTACTTCCCAGAACTTCTGCTGGCAGTGTCCTTGTCCTCATGGTGAGACACAGACCCCCCCCCACCTCTGCAGGAGACCCTCTAACACTAGCAGGTAGGTCTGGTTCAGTCTCCTGTGGGGTCACTGCTCCTTCCCCTGGGTCTCAGTGCACACACTACTTTGTATGTGTCCTCCAAGAGTGGAGTCTCTGTTTCCCCCAGTCCTGTCGAAGTCCTGCAATCAAATCCCACTAGCCTTCAAAGTCTGATTCTCTAGGAATTCCTCCTCCCTTTGCCGGACCCCCAGGTTGGGAAGCCTGACGTGGGGCTCAGAACCTTCACTCCAGTGGGTGGACTTCTGTGGTATAAGTGTTCTCCCGTTTCTGAGTCACCCCCCAGCAGTTATGGATTTGATTTTATTGTGATTGCGCCCCTCCTACGGTCTCATTGTGGCTTCTCCTTTGTCTTTGGATGTGGGGTATCTTTTTTGGTGAATTCCAGTGACTTCCTGTCGATGATCGTTCAGCAGTTAGTTGTGATTCCGGTGCTCTCGCAAGAGGGAGTGAGAGCATGTCCTTCTACTCCGCCATATTGAACCAATCAAACATTTGTAGTTCTTTAATTTAGAAATTAAAGAAGATCGAAATAAATGGGAAGACATCCCATACTCATAGATCAGAAGACTTAATGTTGTAAAAAGGCAATACTCTCCAAATTAACCTACAAATTCGATGCAATTTCTGTCAAAATCCCAGATGGCCTCTTTGCAGAAATTGACAAACTAATCCTAAAATTCATATGGAACTGCAAATAGCCAAGACAACTTTGAAAAAGAACAAAGTTGGAGAATTCACATTTCCTGATTCCAAAACTACCACAAATCTACGGTAATCAAACAGTGTAGTAGTGGCATACAGACAGATATATAGATCAATGGAACAGAACCGCGAGTTCAAAACAGACTCTCACATTTACAGTCAATTGATTTTCAACAAGAGTACCAAGACAATTAAATGGGGAAAGAATAGCCTTTTTATTTTAATTTTTTTGTTTTTTTGGGTTTTTTTGGCTGTGTTGGGTCTTCGTTGCTGCGTGCGGGCTTTCTCTAGTTGCAGTGAGCAGGGGCTACTCTTTGTTGCAGTGCACGGGCTTCTCATCGTGGTGGCTTCTCTTGTTGCAGAGTACAGGCTCTAGGCATGCTCTAGGCTTCAGTAGTTGCAGCACGCGGGTCCTAGAGCACAAGGACTTTGGTAGTTGCGGCACGTGGGCTCTAGAGTGCACAGGCTTCAGCAGTCGTGGCACACAGGCTCCATAGTTGTGGCTCGCAGGCTTAGAGCGCAGGCTCACTAGCTATGGCGCACAGGCTTAGCTGCTCCAAGGCATGTGGGATCTTCCAGGAGCAGGGATCAAACCCGTTTCCCCTGCACTAGCAGGCAGATTCTTAACCACTGCACCACCAAGTAAGTCCCAGAATAGTCTTTTTAATAAGTGGTGCTGGAACAACTGGATATCCACATATAAAAGAATGAAGTGGAACTTCTTTGGTGGTCCAGTGGTAAAGAACCCTCCTTCCAATGCAGGGGACACAGGTTTGATCCCTGGTCAGGGAACTAAAATCCCACATTCCACAGGGCAACTACTGAGCTCACACGCCTCAACTAGAGAGCCCCTGTGCAGCAAACTACAGAGCCCACGCACTCTGGAGCCACCACAGAACTACAGAGCCCACACGCTCTGGAGCCCGCACACCACAACTGGAGAGAGAAAACCCGCACACCACAACTGGAGAGAGAAAACCTGCACGCCACAACTAGAGAGCCCGCACGCCGCAAGTACTGAGCCCGCGTGCTCTAGAGTCCGCGCACCACAACTAGAGAGAAGCCCGCACACTGCAATGATAGATCCTGCATACTGCAACGAAGATCCCGTGTACCACAACTAAGACCCAACACAGCCAAATAAATAAATAAATAAATTTATATTTAAAAAAAAAGTAAAACAACCCACTAAATGACAGAAAATATTTTAAAGTCATATATCTGATAAAGGATTTATTTAGAATATACAGAGAACACTTACAACTTAATACTAAAAACACAAATAAACCAATTAAAAAATGGACAGGGCTTCCCTGGTGGCGCAGTGGTTGAGAGTCCACCTGCCGATGCAGGGGACACGGGTTCATGCCCCGGTCTGGGAAGATCCCACATGCCGCGGAGCGGCTAGGTCCGTGAGCCATGGCCGCTGAGCCCGCGCGTCCAGAGCCTGTGCTCCGCAACGGGAGAGGCCACAACAGTGAGAGGCCCGCGTACCGCAAAAAAAAAAAAAAAAAAAAAAAGACAAAGGCTCGGAATAGACATTTCTTCAAAGAAGATACACAAATGACCAACAAACACATGGAAAGATGCTCAACATCATTACAGAACTGCAAAGCAAAACTACAGTGAGGTACTATAATACTTCCTACCCACTAGGCTGGCTATAATAATAAAGATAATGAGTGTTGACAAGGATGGGGAGGAATTAGAACCCTCAAGTGTTCTTTCTTTTTTTCATAATAGTCATCCTCATGGGTGTGAAGTGGTATCTCACTGTGTGCCATGTATTTTTAAGTTACTATCTGTAAATAGAAGTTCACCTTGTGTTGATTTCTATAATTTACTTAGCACAGTCACTGAAGAAATTTAAACAAACAAAAAAATTTAAATACCAGTAAAATAAAGCACAGGGTTACAAAGATTTAAGTCAATTCAACTTTGAAAAAGATATTAAAGATGACAAAGAATGAAGACATAACATAAAACTTGTAAACTCTGTTTTACTCATCTGGGACTAATAGCTAAAACACTAATGTTTTGTGTAAATAAAAATTGTTGCAAAGCAAGTTACAGCTTTGTGATTTATTGTTATGACAGTGAAATTGTTGAGACTGTTGTCAGATTGTTGTCACGAACCCTATTTTAAAGATAAGTAAATTTAAAATCAAACAGGTTCCACAGCTTGTCTTAGACCACAAAGCAATTCTGTGACAGAGATTTGGAAAATAATTTCTGATTCCCAGGTTTAAGATGAAAAACTCATAATTTAATGTGCATTAAGTCAAGGGAAACAAGATAGAGAAATCTCCACTCTTAGCATGAATAAACTTAGGGAAGTTGTCCAGAACACTGAAGCTTACAACGTCCAACAGCGATGACCAATAATTAACTCTCTGCCAGCCTAACTTGAATGTGGATTCAACTCAGAACTAGGTTGTTGGGGTTTTTTTCTGTATGATCCAATAACACTAAGACTCTAACTTTGCCTCTCAAATGTTTTCATTGTTTTGTTAAATTTTGGCTGTTCAAAAGTAGGGTAATTCTATTAAGCTGACAAAGCCTATGTTGAAGCAATCACGGAAAATGGAAATGCTTTTTGACAATCTTGCTTAAATCAGATGTACAAGTGTTACTTGTCTTCTTTCCTGCACCCCATATGCGAAAAAAAGTTATTGTTTACCCTCACCAAATTTGATCCAATCATTTTAGCCAAATTAAAAAAAAAAAAAAATATATATATATATATATATATATATACACCCAGGGTCAACATTAAGAAATGCATACTCGGGCTTCCCTGGTGGCGCAGTGGTTGAGAGTCGGCCTGCCGATGCAGGGGACACGGGTTCGTGCCCCGGTCCGGGAGGATCCCACGTGCCGCGGAGTGGCTGGGCCCGTGAGCCATGGCCGCTGAGCCTGCGCGTCCGGAGCCTGTGCTCCGCGGCGGGAGAGGCCACAACAGTGAGAGGCCCGCGTACTGCCAAAAAATAAAAAAAATAAAAAAAAAATAAAAAAAAAAAAAGAAATGCATACTCAAGTATTCAAGGGTGAAATACTAGGATATGCTTTAAAATTCTTCAGCAAAGGAGAAAAAAGGTACAAATGAAACATTTGTGACAGATATTCCAACTGTGTAATGTGGGTATTGGCATATAGAAGGTTCATTTCACCTTTCCTATTTTTGTCTATGCTTAAAGTTTTTCACAATTAACTTTTCACAAAATGAATTCTTTCCAAAGTTACCGTCCTGGTTAGGAAATACGAATCAGGGGATGTGAATGTTCTCTTCTGAACGAAACTGCGTGAAGGGTCTCCAGCCGAGGCGAGGCGGCCGTGGGCTCCACGCCCCTCGGGCCCCGCGCCAGCACGCGGGCCGAAAGCGTGCACGTTTCCCTCGAGCTGAACCTCACAACTCGCTCTGTGCGCTCTAGAGCTCGCAGGACCGCCGAGCTCAATTTGGAAGTGGCCCACGCCGCGCTCACGCCGGCGGCTGGGGTAATCCGGACAAACTCCGCTCGAGGGCTCCAAGGTCCCACGGCCCAGTGTTAAGGGCCTGGCCCCCAGCAGCCCCTCCTGGGTCTCTAGAGACCCTCGGCACCGCTCCCTCCGTCCCCCCCACCGCGAACCTCGGCCCAGCCCTCCGCCTACCGTCCAAGTCCTCTTCGTCCTCCGACTCGCTGTCCGCGATCGCATCGGCGACAAGGCCAGGGCCGGGCTCTAGAGCCTGGGAGCCGGAAGGAGGGGCGGCGGGCGGGGTGGAGGCTCTGGAGCGGGCCTCGCGCAGGCTGGTGAAGTAGTCCACCGCGAAGTCGACGAGGTCGGGCGGCTGCTGCCGCAACACCTCCACGGTGTAGCCCTGCAGCAGCTCTGTGAGCCCGGGCGGGATCTGGATGTGGCTCATGCCGGCGGCGGCAGGCGGGACCCGGCCGCCGGCGGCCACCGCCTGGACGCTCCCTCACGCCGGCCTCTCGCCCCACGTCCGCGAGGTCCCCTCACGCGCGACCCAGGTCGGGTCTTCCTCGCGCCGCGCCGCCCTTTGTCCAGGTGTTCGTTTCCAGGCTGCACCACCCTACACTGCTCCGCCTGGCCTGGTGCCGCCGCCGCTGTCACTAGGCAGCCGCCGCCGCCCCAGGCACAGACAAGCGGGCTAGCTGGATGGGCGGGGCAGGAGCCCGGGTAGTGACGCACGCGGCCGCGGGCGTGCGCGCTCCCGCCGAGCGCCGGCCCTCAGTGCGCGTGCGCCAGTGGGCCGGCCGCCAGCCCGGCTGCCCCGGCAGTCTCTGGTCCAGGGGCAGGAAATGAGTGGTCTACCCGCTAAGCGGCGTCGTTACTGCCTCTTACCTTTCATTTCTAATTTCAATACACTCTAAGATCCAACCGTTTGCCAGCCCTTACTAGGCTCCAGGGACACAGCTAAGAGCCAGATGCAAGCATGCACATCACCACCGCGGTGTGGTTCCGGCTATGGTGGAAAACAAGAGGGCCCACTTTAGGGGGGGACATTCAAGCTGACTCCGAGGCCTGGGCAGGATCTAACCACAGGAAGATCTGGAGGAGAGCCATATGGGCATAGAGGACAGCAAGAGCAAAGGCATGGTAAAGTCAGAACCACCCTGACTGCTGGGAGGCATAGTGGCATGACCACAGGACCCTCAGAAGTCCAGCAGGAGGTCTGTGAGATGTCAAAGGAGGAAGCCCTTGTAGGTAGTAGGAGTTTCAGTGATATAGTAATTTGGGAGCCAAAGGCAGATAAATAAGCCTGGAAGAACTCAGTAGGCCAAACATGTTCCTTGAGAAAAGGGAATAAACGCCCAGGGCAGGAACAACCACTGTGCCTGTTTCTCCTCTTGAGCATTCCCACCAGGATTCCCAGGACTAGGTCTGCACACCCCTACTCTCCCCATACTCCACCCTGGGCCCTGGGCCAGCAATGCTTGATGGTGTTGAGCAGACCACAAGGCACTGTTATCCTTTGCCCCTGGGGAGAGGGCGTAGGCAAACTGGAGAGGCCATGCTATTTCCCAAGCTGCCCCTTCACCCACACCAGATTGGAAGGGAATAGAAAAAGGTGGAAACCTTCCTGGTATGTCCATACCACAGCCTAGGTACTGACCAAAGGCCCAGTAGGCATAGGACAAAGTCCTCCATCTTTTTGCTGGGCCCAGCCAGAAAGTGAGGTAGCCTTGGGAACCTGTAAGGCATTTGGGATGGTTAAGCTCCACCTGGTAATTACCCAGTATTAATTAAAATCCCCACTTGGACCTCTCATATTGGCTTGGCACACAACCAGGAGTTCAGTGCTTCTGGGAACTGAGCTTCTAGAAGCAGGAATACCTGATCCCCACTGATGCAGAAGCCACCCAAGCTCTAGGCCAGGTAAGCCTGTGATTCTAAACAGCAGTGTCTCCCTGAACAAGTTTCTTGACTCCTGGGAGAAGTCCTGGACCATCAACTCTGTTAGGGAAGGGGTAGTGTCCAACTTGTTCCCTGCTGGGTCCTTACTGCACAGTCTTGGAGAAGATTTACTGAATGAATGAATGAATGAATGAATGATAACTTTCCACACAGCAAGAAGAGCCAGTGAAACTGCTCTCCTGACCTCAGGCTCAGAACTAGGATCCTTTGCTTCAAAGCTCTGCTTCTGATCTCAGAATATAAAGACTTCACTAAGTACAAGCAATGAGGAGCTGGAGGGACAGAGTACCTCAACCCTTCTCTGCTCGTGGGTAGACTGACCCTTCCAAGTTTTCCAGGAGTCAGCCCATACCCAGGAAACCTGGATGGGACTCCCGCTGCACTGCCACACCTGGGGATCTGACCCACTTCAAGCAGTCCTACCACTAACCCTTTGGAAAGGCAAATTCACAACTTCACTCTCTAGTTTGCCCATTTGTCAGGCTTTACATGCTTGACAGGGGGATGGGCACCTGTACAGCTAGGACTCTAACTTCAGTTGCAAAATAGGGTAGGAGGAGGCTACTCCAGGACTGACAACAGAGCTGGCTGCAGGCAAGTTCTCCCCGTCACTCCAAGGAACCCCTGACAGCCTCTGCCAGAAGGTTGCTCCTCCTGACTTGTTCTCAGATACCCCATAGCTTGGCCATCCATCCATCTAGCAAACATGGCATTCAAAGGCATCCTTAGACCTGGAGGAAATGAGGGCCATTGAAATCAGGAACCCCATAGCTGCTCCTTACCTGTCTCCACAGACCAGCCTCAGAGTAAGGATGGAGAGCCAGCCTCCAGGTCCAGCTTGACTCCCCTCCCCTTGCACCTGGTCCCCAGAGCAGGGATCTATCTCTGCCCCTTCTGGGAAACACTTCAATAGCAAGGGGAGTCCCAAGGGCCTTCAAGAATGCCCAGTTGAGCTGGCAAAAGAATAGGGCCCTGGAACAAGAGAGAATATGAGGGGCCTGAGTCCCCATCTTCTACCCTTACCCTTCTAGGACCACCTTCATTCAAGCCTGTTCAGCTGCACCACTGGGGGTTACCATGGCAACCAAACCCACAGGCAGCCAGTAACCGGGAAACAGCTGCCAACAGCAAGTAATGGTGGGCAGAAAAGGTCAAGAGCAGAGACCCTCGAAAGCAAGAGAAATACAGCGTCCACGGTAGAGAAAAGGAGGCCCTAGAGCCCTGACAGGCACTCAGCCTACCCCAGCCCTACTCACTACCCAGCATGTAGTCATCATCTTGCACAGACTGCCACACCACCAACCTCAGGCAGACATGAACACGATGGGGCCAGTTCTCAGAAGTGTTCACAACTATGCTGAGTAACACAGGTGGGGCACATGTCTAGTCCAACAGCAGTAAGTCTGGTGAAAATGAACGTGGGTAGGGTACCAGCTGCTATTTCCAATGAAACAGTTGTTTCATGTACTTTTTTTTTTTTTAAGATTCTTTTCCCATATAGGCCATTACAGAGTATTGAGTAGAGTTCCCTGTGCTATACAGCAGGTTCTTATTATCTATTTTATATATAGTAGTGTGTATATGTCAGTCCCAATCTCCCAATTTATTCCTCCCCCTCCCCGTTTCATGTACTCTTGACAGGTTTATTATTTAAAAGGTTTTTTTCCTCTCCTTCCAGGAAGAAGGTAGATGCCCATACTCTCCCAGACTTCTCTGGAAGACAGCCTGCTCTTGGCCCAGGCCCCCTGGTTTACACACTTTCTGCCCTCTGATGCCCTCTACCTATGTGGGGGACTCAGCCCCAGCAGGAACACCTCTGCCCAAAGGGGCTGCTTCTCTATGCCCCTCCAGTCCCCCACCCATCTCCTGGGACTTGTTGGTCACCTGACCACCTCTACATGCCAGCTCCCTGGTCCAGTCCTACCAGGATGTTTATTATGTACCACCATCAGTTTCTATTTTGCCTTAGAAGTGTCCATTAGCCTCTAGTGGACAGGGGGGAGTGGGAAAGTGGGCTATATTTCCTCTGCCCTAACCCAAGCCGTATTTCAGCCTTCATAATGCCGCCCCCATGAGGCTACTGCCTTTGGTCCAGTTATTTTAACAAGCGTCCATGCTCAAGGGAGCAGTTAATTCCTGGGCTGCCTATTTCTGCACCTAAGAGCCAGCCCCTCCCCAGGACACCGTCCTGAGAAAGTGTCAGTCTCTGCAGTGGACCTAGGGTCTGCCTCTAGACATCTCAGGGCAAGGACAGAACCTGGGAAGCAAGGGAGAGCCTAGCTGGAGAGCTACAGGCCTGCATGCTGACTAGAGCAAAGAAAGCAGAAAAAGGAGCACTCAGCAAGCACTTGGCCCTGGGGCCTTCCCAGTGCCTGCTGGGACTCTGTGTGCCACCCCTAGCCTGACTCACAGGCCAGCTGCCTGGGCTTTGACCCTACAGTACAGACAGGCCTCTTGGAGTTTAGGTCAAGCAGTCTGAGGGACAGCCTCTGATAGCATCACAAGCCTTTCTTCAGGCCTGTGGACACCCAGACACCACTCTATTGTCCACACTCTGTTATCAATTTGCCAATGATCTTGGTAGATCAGTTTACCCTGTCTGAGCTTTGGCTTCCACATCTGAAAATGGGGGTATAAATCCCTACCCATTAAACACTGAGTTACATGGGGTGAAGAGATGAGAATGAATCCATGAAGCGACTGGAAAACAAATAAGGGGTTCTAGCCTCAAAAGAATTGTGGTGAAAGAACTGTGGGTAGAGATGCTATGACCTTACAGCAGAAATGGTGCTACTATTGCTTCTAATAGGCTGAGGTTAAAACAACCTGCCCTCTGTCCTTTACCTCTGACCCAATTATACTCTTCTTTGTGCCTGGATGAGGCTGTTATCGCTGGCTGGTTGTTGTAACAATCACTGGCTTCTACTTAAGGCTGTCTGTGACAGTCCGAGAAATTGCTTGGGAGGGCCCCAATCTCTCCCCTACCCGTACCCCCCGTCAGGGAGAGAAGAGATATATCAGGAACAGGTGGCATTTCAAAGTGCATCATAAACAAAGTGCCAGCCAGGAGGGAGTTACTCACCATCTGCTCTGGTCCCTTCACAAATATGCCTCCAGGCACTTCCTTATTTGACGTGACATCTATTGAATACCCAAAGGAGTAGAAGAATCTACCACCACTAATATTAAGGAATCAAAATATTCCATTTTAAAATGGAAGCTGTTTCAAAGGGTAAATTATCCAGAAGCAGAGGCTGTAAAAGTGATCCTGAGCCATGGGAATGGCTGGCATTTGGTTAGAATGCAAATGCACTCACAGGAGCTTCCAGGAAAAGGCCGAGGTTTCAGGACTGTCTCAAGGACTGGGCAGTACCTAGAAGAGCTCCAGGAGACACATATGTGGCCATCTCCAAATCAGTGAGAGATTAAACACAGATATCCTGCAGCATGAGAGGGGAAAAGCGTAACACTGAATTAATCTTCCCAGGCAGAGTGCACACAATTTTCATCCCTAAAACTGTTATTTTTTTACTTGACCATCATCCAGAAATATCTTCCCAGAAATAAATCCTCCTTCCTTAAACCCCCAAATCTTCAGCTTCCAGCCAGGTTGGCCACACCCACTCCCAGATGGGGGTGGGTCCCTTCCCCTCTCACCCATTTACACTGAGTGATAGCTCTAACGCCAAAGTCCAAGGATCTCTGTGCAGCTGCAGTGAGGCGGGAAGTGCCAGAACTGTGACTGCCAGATGGGACAACACCAGAGAAGCCCAGCTCTGGTAGCCTCTCCCTCCCCCAGCCAAGGACAGACTAGCTTGTGATTCTCCATTCTGACTCCCTCACCTCCTCCAGCTGCACCTGGTCATCATCATCAGCCTGATTAGTAATTCCAGACATCAGATCACACAGTGACCCCAAAGTGCATATGAAAACTCAGGATTGCTTTTGGCCTTTTAGAACAATTGACTCTCCATCCGTTAGCTAAGACACACATGGCTGAGGGGAGAGAGGTGAAGGAATGAAGGGATGGGCTGCAGGCTCGGCCCTGTGGGGGCCTGCATGCCAGGCTTGCACTGAGAGCTATGGGAACAGCTACCAATCAAGTTGCCCCATCCCACCCCACCCCACCTCACCCTCCAGCAGCTGGAGCTGGGGCAGTCAGGGAAGGCTGGGCTGGCCAAAACTTCTTCCTCTTTCTCTTGCTAGAACCCCTGCCTGAAGAACCAGGGAAGGATACTGGATCCCTAACAGCCTCCACCAAGCCACAGAGGCTGCTTGCTGAAATGACCCAGAATCAAAAGAAAAAAATTTCACACAATACAAAAATTAGAAACAATATTTATTTCCTGTTAAAATAGGGCGCTCTCATGAGAAAAGAGTGTGCAAAAAGAGCCTTCCTACACCCTGGGCTTTCTCACTTACCCTAGCAAGCTGGGACTGTTGGTTCAAAATTCTCCTCCTCACTCTGTAGGAGGGAAAGCTCTCCACCTACTCCTGGAAATTAGGCTACTCTAGTTTTAATTTTGATTACTTGCATGCATTAAAAAAAAAAAAACCTGACTGTTAACAGGCTATCTGCCCCTAGGCACATTTGCTCAGTCCACTTGGACAGACAGATGTGGGCCTCAAGCCCACATTCCCACGTGCAGGCCAGGATTAGATGATACCCTGGAAATCTGGTGAGTGTTCCTGGCTAGGGATCAAAGAAGGCCCCAGTTCCTGGTCAGATGGCTGAAAATATGCATAGTGTCTCCAGTGTGAGGCTGAGATTCCCTTTCTCGAGGAGTATTTTGGGTGTAGTAGGGCCAGTGGTCAACTAGTAGACAGCACTCTGGCCACAGGTAGCATCTGGTCTAGAAGCTACTTACTCCATCTCCAAATCCTCATGAGATCCCTTAAATTGACAAGAGTGGATTCAAGTTGCAAGATAGCAAATTATACCAGGAAGAGGATGTCATTAAGACAATGGTCTCAACCATTGTGAGTCTGTGCACAGAGCTCACATCCCACCATGCCCCTCCCCTCACACTTCAGGACAGCCTAGTCCTGCCCACTGTTCCTCCTCGATGACAGCTTCCAGCATCCTGAAGCCTTGAGCAGCCTTCAGCCTCACAAGTTGGGCATGGCCCAATTAAGGAACTTCATGGCAACTTCAAAGCCAAGGAAACAGGCCTGAGAAGGGGTTGGAAGGAAGAGAAAAGCCAACAGGAGTTGTGACTATTCACAGAGACCCCAGCACTGTGCTTGACTGGCCCTGTCAGGACCAAAACCCCTTCCTAATCTCCCACCCCAGGTCACGGAATCAAGCTATGCTTTCTCATTCCTAAAAGGGAAAGAAAATGCATGTCCCACAACTGCCCACTTCTGATGGCCAGGCCAGGAAATCAAAGCTCCTCACCTCAGAGAATCACAAAGGCAAATCTTCCTGACAGCTTCAGGAAAGGGAACAAATAAGGAGGCTCTGACTGAGGGTGGGATTTGGAAAAACTGAGCCCCCAATTCAATCCCAGAAGCAAGCAAAAGTCAGCCCACCTGCACCCTGCTCTGAGCCCCAAAGGGAAAGCACAGCCCCTGCCAGTCACTCACCGCGTTGGCTGGGAAGGCTCGGATCATCACTGCATTGAACCCCTTATACAAGGATGTGATTCCTTCATTCCGGATCAGCTCCCTCAGCACATCTCTGAAGCCATTAGGATATTTCCCAGGAGGTGCTGTGGGCAGAAAGCAACTGTTAAGCCTTCAGGAAGCTTCCTGACCTGACCATGGTGACCTACATGGGGACAATATTGTAGTCAAATCTTCCTGCAGGGCCACAGCACCAGCGAGAGGACACCTTGCAGGTCATCTGGGACTAGTCCACAGACAACACAGTTCGCCTTGGGACAAACAGATACAAATGTCTGGATTACTGGTGCCAAGGGAGTGGAGAAGGGAATGAAGAATGAAACAGCCCTTCTGCTCATGTGAGGGAAGGAAGGTTGATTTGACTTCTTCTCTACTATTTTTTTTTTTTGGGCCACGCTGCACGGCACATGGGATCTTAGTTCCCCGTCCAGGGACTGAACCTGTGCCCCCTGCAGTGGAAGCAGGGAGTCTTAACCACTGGACTGCCAGGGAAGTCCTTCTCTCACTTATTTTATGTTTACGCTGACAAGAAAATGAATCTAGGGGCTTCCCTGGTGGCGCAGTGGTTGAGAGTCCGCCTGCCGATGCAGGGGACACAGGTTCATGCCCCAGTCCGGGAAGATCCCACATGCCGCGGAGCGGCTGGGCCCGTGAGCCATGGCCGCTGAGCCTGCGCATCCGGAGCCTGTGCTCCACAACAGGAGAGGCCACAGCAGTGAGAGGCCCGCGTACCGCAAAAAAAAAAAAAAAGAAAAAAAAAGAAAATGAGTCTAGCATTCCTAAAACACAAATGACTGCAAGGGAGAATGTTGGCCAGACAGATGCTGAGTGCTACTGTGGAGAGTCAGTATCCCTAGGGCCTTAAGAACTCTGTACCACAGGGGCAGCCAGTTCTGGGACCCACTCCAACCCCATCTACCCCACTCTCCTCTACTAACCAGTCTGGAAGCGGGACTTGAGTACGTCTGGAGGGATTGCCACAGCCCAGTTGAAGATCCCTGCGATGCCCCCAGCCACCAGGATCCGAGGCACGCTGAGATCACTGACACTGCAGAATACCAAACAGCCCCAGTCAGACAAAGGCTGTGAGAGTGGTGTTCAGACCATCCCTCCTGTGCAGACAAGGCAGCCACAGAGAGGGAGAAACTGGCTGGAGGGAGGAGGTCCAAGGCCAAAGCTCCTGTGACATGGCAGCTGCCACTCGTTGAAGGAGGTCTCATGCACTTGTTTCAAACACTTCCTCCACCGGGTGAGGCACAGGGTAAAGGGTATTAGTATTAGCTGGGCCTCAGCAGCAACAATAGGAAAGTGGACATGGAGACAGAAGTAAGTCCCACTTCTGCCTTCAGATCCACTAACAGGAAAGGGCAACCTACCCATGATTGGGCAAAGTGGCTTCTAAGTTCTTCTGTTCTCCTCACCTCTTTTCCTCTGGAGTGAAGATATTTTTCAGCCATTCATATGTCATGAAATACATCCCACTGGCTGGAACATCTGTTAGTGGCAAGAAAGAGGTAAATTAAATGATATAAGATTCTCACAGATTTCCTGATCTTAGAAGAACCAAGCTTGGCTTTGGACCCTTGAAGGTTTCCTGAGAAGCTCCTCAGCAGCACTTCCTATTTGCAATAATCACTTTGCAGTGATCAGATGCTGCTCTGGGGTGAGCATGGTGTGAGTGAGTGCTAACATGCACGACATTATTTCATTTTCAAAGGCCCTCTGAGTGGTCCCCACTAATATGCCCACTCCAAGTAGTTATAACCAGAGATAACATCTGGCCTTCCTCCAAGCTGTCATCTCAGGACAAGGGTAGAGCTGTCTCTGCCTCTTCTATTGCCACCCCAATAGGACATGCCTCTCAAGCCAAAAAGAGCTCCACTGCTCCTAAGTCATTCTTTCTTCCCACTCATCCCTCCAGCCACGATTTCCACTTGCTACTCCCCTCCGACTGCCACGCTCATGATTTCTATCCTTGAGGGCCAGCCTATCAGAAGGATGGAGGGTCCCTCCATCCTCATGTGTGTCCCTGCTGGCCAGAGGTAAGATGGCCTAAAACCCAGGACACACAGTGCCGGCCCTGTCAGACCTGTGGCATGTATGGTGCCAAGGCTCATCGGGAGATCCAGGCAAGACCCCCTGTGGCAAATCACCTCAGATGGAGGGCCTCAAAGGTTACCTCGCATGAGGGTGAGCACAGTCCCCTTGTAGATGCCTCGGATCCCAGCCTCCTTGTATAGCTTCTTTGCACAGTCTAAGGGACCAGTGTACTTGGTCTCCCCTGAAGAAGCTTGAATCTGAGAGGGAGGAAAGAGTCATCAAGTCAGCAACAGCAACATCAAAGTCAACAAACCTAGCAGGTTACAGAAGATTACATAGTGAGTGTGGGAGTGGTCATTATGCATTAGACCAATGAAATAATATAACTATCATTGTCAAATCGATAGTTATTTAGAATGTACAATATTGGTGGAAGTTACTATGAAATAAGGCTAGGTGAATATATGACAAAATATACACACATTGACTAGAAAAACAAATCAACAGAGGAGTTGGAAAATAAGTTGAAAAATAAGTTCCCAAATACAAGAGCATTCCCAATAAAGCTAGTTGGAAAAATAAAAAATAAAAAAAGCTAGTTGGCAGTCTAGAAAGGAGGAGACAAATACTTCAGTCAATCACTTATTCCTTCAACAAATATCCATTGACTACTAAATCCACTCCAAGCTCTAACAGATCATGAAGCTTGGTTAAAAGAAGGTGAACTGGAAATTGTATTCAGAGCTCTAAATGCCTGGATAGAGGTCCTGTGTAGAGCCAGGAGAGGGCCAAGGAGAGGCCCCCTATCCTAGTCTCTGGGCTCCAGGGCCTAAGAGCCAAGAGCTTGAGGGCAGGCAGGAGGTATCCCACAAAAGATCAGAGAGAAAGACAGGCCCATGTAGGATCCACAGCAAGTACAGAGTCAAGAGGAATCCGAACACACAAGGGCATCAACCAAAGAGTAGTTAAAGCTGGAAAGAGAGTTCAGATTTAATAGTTCCAAGGAGAAACACTTACAAAATAAATATATAAGTCCAATAAATTTTTGTACATACCAACAATAACTAGTTGAAAAATAATGGAAAAGAATCCCATTCTAATAGCAATAAAGAACTATACTCCAGGGCTTCCCTGGTGGCGCAGTGGTTGAGAGTCCGCCTGCCGATGCAGGGGATGCGGGTTCGTGCCCCGGTCCGGGAAGATCCCACATGCTACGGAGCGGCTGGGCCCGTGAGCCATGGCCACTGAGTCTGCGCGTCCGGAGCCTGTGCTCCGCTACGGGAGAGGCCACAACAGTGAGAGGCCCACGTACCGCAAAAAAAAAAAAAAAAAAAAAAAAATTATACTCCAATAAAGATGTTAAAATAAAAAATATATAGCAATAAAGGCTTAAAAGGCTTTCTTAATTAAGAAGATTAAATTACTCTTTAAGGCCAAAGGGCTGTGGTATGAGATTATACCTGATAAAAGGAAGAAATACATTATTAAGAGGATATGAAGGTAATAAATCTTCCTTTATAAGTAACACATGAAGTGCTGTTTTATTGCTGATACTGAAACATTAATATCAAGTTTTCTTGAAGGGGCACCTGCACCTAACCCAGAACTCTCCATAATGCTAGAAATATGAGAGTCCATGTTCATTGGTCTAATATTGCATATTTAGGTGAAATATTCCTTACCGTGCAACCTCTCGGTATTTTTTATCAGGTACCTAATAACTTCAATGAGTACAAGAAAAATAACTGCGTGGACTCAAGAGTTTTAAAGGCTATTCTTTAAGGTGAGTGCCTACCTTCATGAAATCTGCAATGTCTTAAACTAGCTCTTTTTATAGAGCTTGGCTTGTACTGGAGAAGAAAATCCAGTCTATGAGATTCCCAAGAGCAAAAACGTTGTTGATCATGATATCTCTAGCCCCTTGCCAGGAATATAATAGGTATGATTAGAAATTTATTAGTTAAATTAAGGTAGAAAAATCAATTCATAGTCAACTTTCAAGTAGCAAAACTTGAATACGCTAGATAGTACACAATGTCTCCTAAACTGATTTACATGTCTAAACTCAAGTTAAGCATTCCTTTAAATACACTGATGTGTGTTCCTCTGACAAAGTTACAGAAATACTTCTTCCAGTTTCTGTTTTTCCAATGAAATCACAGGAGGTGTGACTTGTTTAAGGAATAAAGAATGTTCTAAGGAAAAAAAAAAGCAATAAAATATATGTGCATCAAGCAATAGGATTTGCACAAATAAAACTCTAAAACCTTTCCAAGGGACGTAAAAGAAAAGGTAAATAAAAAGAGAGTCATAGTTCTGGTTAGGAAAAGTTTTCAATCAGGAAGATGTCAATTTTTCTAAAAATAATAAATTTAAGACAATGTCAATTGAATATCAATGGCTTTTTAAAAAATATAACTTCCCCAGATGATCCCAGCACATGTGAGCCTGGTGTATCTGAGGAATGGCACAGAGGCCCATGTTATCAGAGGATGCTGGAGCTGACTCACAGTGACCTGGGGGGCCAAAGAGGACTGGGCATGGAATTGACATATTAACAGAATTTTCTCACTGTTATGTGTGGTATAGAATGTAAGCAGGGAAACAAGTGGGGAGGCCCTCACAGTCATCCAGGCCAGTGCTGAAGGTGACCTGGAGCAATGTAGTTGCAATGGAGGTGATGGGACAGGATAGATTTGTGATATGGTGAAAGCCAGCTTAACTGTTCAACAAATGGGATATATACAGTGAGACAAAGTGTACAATCTAGGAGAACTCCTGGGTTTTAGGGCTGAACAACTAGACAGATGGTATTGCCACCAACCGAGCTACAGAAGGTTGTAGGTAAAGCAGGTATAGAGGAAGACCAGGAGTTCAGTTTTGCACATGGTGACTCTGAGGTGCCTACTAGCATCCAACGGAAATATTGGATAAACTAGTCCAGAGTTCAGGAAAAATCTGAGTTGGAGACATAAACTGGAAAATCATTATTATACAGATGGTGTCTAAAAGTCATGAGACAAGAAGAAATCATCAACGAGATGAGTGTAATATGACTGAGCCTTGTACATATGAACATTAAAAGATTGAGAAGATGAGGATAAACCAACAATGGACATAGAAAAGGAGCAGCCAAGTAGGTAGGAGGAAAGTCAGGAGAGAAGTCAAGTGAAGATAGATCTTCAAGGAAGATGGGGGACCAGCTGAGTCCAATTCTGTTGATGGATCAAGATGGATCAATGTCCAGGCCCAAGAACTGAACATTGGATTTAGTGTAAAAGTCACTGGTGGGACGTCTCTGGTGGTCCAGTGGTTATGAATCTGCCTTCCAGTGCAGGGGACGCGGGTTCGATCCCTGGTTGGGGAACTAAGATCCCACATGCCACGGGGCAACTAAGCCCACCTGCTGCAACTAGAGAGAAGCCCGTGTGCCGCAACAAAGAGCCCGCACACTGCAACTAAGACCCGATGCAGCCAAAAATAAATAAATAAATATTTTTTTAAAAAAGGTCACTGGTGACCTTGACAAAAGTACTTTTGTTGGAGCTGTGAGGCAAAAGCCAGTCTGATGTGGGTTTGACAATTAGAGAAGGGGGACTAGAGACAAAGAGTAGGAAAAAAAACAGAAAACTTTTTCAAAGAGTTTTTGATGTAAAGGGGAGCAAAGACAGGAAGCACAGAAATAGATGTGGAAGGTAAAATAAAGAGAAGTTTGTATTTTTAAGGTGAAAAAACAAGCATGTTTATGCTTTTATTGCTGAAGAGAACAATCCATTGGAGAGCAAAAACTGATGCTGAAGGAGAGAGAAAGAAGAATTGTTGATTGTTGAAGCAAGGTCTCTGGATGGGCAAGAGGGGATAGGATGTGGGGTCAAACAGAAGCATGGGCCATTTGTGGTGGAAATAGCCAGGCAGCCACAGATGTAGTTAGATGCCAGTGGGTGAGTGGAGGCAGTGGAGGGCATCTGGTAAAGTCCTCTTCTGGTGGTTTCAGTTTTCTCAGTGAAGTAGAAAGCCAGGGGACTTCCCTGGTGGTGCAGTGGTTAAGAATCCACCTGGCAGTGCAGGGGACACGGGTTCGAGCCCTGGTCCGGGAAGATCCCACGTGCCGTGGAGCAACTAAGCCTGTGTGCCACAACTACTGAGCCTGCACTCTAGAGCCCATGAGCCACAACTACTGAGCCCACATGCCACAACTACTGAAGCCCGCACACCTAAAGCCCATGCTCTACAACCAGAGAAGCCACCGTAATGAGAAGCCCGCGCACTGCAACGAAAAGTAGCCCCCACTTGCCGCAACTAGAGAAAGCCCATGTGCAGCAACGAAGACTCAACGCACCCAAATATAAATAAATAAATTAATAATAATAATAAAAAAAGCCAGGTCATCTCCTGAGAGGGTAGGGGTTTGAGAAGAGAAGAGAGTCACAAAGTAGTAACCCAGCAGAGTGGAGGAGTGCAAGGGAAGAATATGGATGGGGACTGTCTCATCTAGGAGCAGAAAAGGGCTTCAGGCATAAAAGAGATGGAAGAAGCCATGATGGAAAAGACTAAGGGACAAGGCTACTGAAAGCAAACATTCCCTAACTCAAAAGCAATATACAGACTGTCTAAGAAGTATTTTCCCAATCCTCCTGCTAAGTACAACAAAAAACTCTAGACATTATTTGTTTTAAACAAATATAAGAGGACTCTGAAAGTTTGGAGAGAAGAAGCAGACTGGCTAGGGACCTTGGGACTTAAGCAATGACATAGTAGTGAGTCCCCTGGATTTTCTTTTTTGATATATCTCAGACTTAAAGCAGAAGAAACTGGCAATCCAGGAATACCAACAAACACAGATCAAAAAGAAGCCTCAACAAAAGCCTGCATTCTCTAGACAAAGGACCAGAAAAGGAACAGCCTAGAAAGACAGAAAACCTTTAGACAAAAAACACTCTACTCCAGCCATACACCATAGAAAAAACTGTGGCCGCACCCTCATCCACACCAGCAAAGACCCTGTGGGGAGCCCAGACTTCCACCTTCGCAGGGCTGTAACAAGGTACCCAACATGCTACCTGGGTGGAGTCAGAAAAGGCCAAGTACAGAATAAGGACTTTCATCCCTGAGAGCCTGTAACCATCACCCTCCTGTCCTGTGGTGTCAGTAGAGACACTGGAACTCCCACATCCACCCAGCAGTAAAAAGAAGTGCCCCACCCTCAAGTGTCAACAGAGGTCGAGTGGGTCACCTAGACTTCCACTTCCACTTGGCAGTAATGAGGCAGCATCCCTCCCTTCCTACTGGAGTGGTGTCAAAGAAAGCCAACTAGGGCTTCCCTGGTGGCGCAGTGGTTGAGAGTCCGCCTGCCAATGCAGGGGACACGGGTTCGTGCCCCGGTCCGGGAAGATCCCACATGCCGCGGAGCGGCTGGGCCCGTGAGCCGTGGCTGCTGAGCCTGCGCGTCTGGAGCCTGTGCTCCGCAACGGGAGAGGCCACAACAGTGAGAGGCCTGCGTACCGCAAAAAAAAAGAAAAAAAAGAAAAGAAAAATACAACCGAAATAAAAAGCTCAGTGGGGACTTCCCTGGTGGTGCAGTAGTTAAGAATCGCCTGCCAATGCAGGGGACACAGGTTCAAGCCCTGGTCCGGGAAGGTCCCACATGCTGCAGAGCAACTAAGCCCATGCAACACAACTACTGAGCCCGAGTGCCACAACTACTGAAGCCCGAGCACCTAGATCCCATGCTCTGCAACAAGAGAAGCCACCACAATGAGAAGCCTGCATACTGCAATGAGAGTAGCCCCCGCTCGCCACAACTAGAGAAAGCTGGTGTGCAGCAATGAAGACCTGACATAGACAAAAATAAATAATAAATAAATAAATTTATTAAAAAGAAAATAAAAAAGCTCAGTGGATGGCTCGTTCAACAGCAGAATACAGGGGAGAGAGGAAAAAAAATCAGGATTAGAAGACAGAACAATGAATGGAAAATACCCAATCTGAACAACAGAAAGAAAACAAACTGAAACAAATTGAACAGAACCTCAGGGACCCCTGGGGCTGTAACAGAAAATCTAATATTTGTGTCCTTACAGTCCCAGAAGAAGAGGAGAAAAGAGTGTAGTACTGAAAAAGTACTCAAAGAAACAACTGCTGAAAACTTCCCAAACTTGGCAAAACATAAACATATAGATTTAAGAAGCTGAGCGAACCCTAAACAGAATACACCCAAATAAATCCATGCCACAACACATCACAAGTGAACTTAGTTGAAAACTAAAGACAAAGGAAAAAGTGTAAGAGTAGCCAGAGAAAAATAACACATTGCCTATTGAAAAAAACAATTAGAATGACAGCAGAAACCAGGGAGGGTAGAAGGAAGGGGCACAGTAGCTTTCAGGAGCTGAAAGAAAAGAACTGTAGGTTAAGAATCTGCCTGCCAATGCAGGGGATCACAGGTTTGAGCCCTGGTCCAGGAAGATCCCACGTGCCGTGGAGCAACTAAGCCCGTGTGCCACAACTACTGAGCCTGCGCTCTAGAGCCCGTGAGCCACAACTACTGAGCCCACGTGCCACAACTACTGAAGCCCGCGTGCCTAAAGCCCAAGCTCTGCAACAAGAGAAACCACCGCAATGAGAAGCCCGCACACCGCAACGAAGAGTAGCCCCCGATTGACGAAACTAGAGAAAGCCCACGTGCAACAATGAAGACCCAACGCAACTAAAGAAAGAAAAGAGGGCTTCCCTGGTGGCGCAGTGGTTGAGAGTCCGCCTGCCGATGCAGGGGACGCGGGTTCGTGCCCCGGCCCAGGAAGATCCCATGTGCCGCGGAGCGGCTGGGCCCGTGAGCCATGGCTGCTGAGCCTGCGCTTCCGGAGCCTGCGCGTCCGGAGCCTGTGCTCCACAGTGGGAGAGGCCACAGCAGTGAGAGGCCCACGTACCGCAAAAAAAAAAAAAAAAAAAGGAAGGAAGGAAGAAAGAAAGAAAGAAGAAAGAAAGAAAACGGGCTTCCCTAGTGGTGCAGTGGTTGAGAGTCCGCCTGCTGATGCAAGGGACACGGGTTCGTGGCCTGGTCCGGGAAGATCCCACATGCCGCGGAGTGGCTGGGCCTGTGAGCCATGGCCGCTGAGCCTGCGTGTCCGGAGCCTGTGCTCCGCAACGGGAGAGGCCACAACATTGAGACGTCCGCGTACTGCAAAAAAAAAAAAAAAAAAAAAAAAAAGCAAGAAAGAGAAAAGAACTGTAATCCCAGAACCCTATGTCAAGTGAAAATATTCTTCAGGAATAAAGGGGAAATCAGGCATTCTTAGATGAAGGAAAACTGAGAGACTTTGTCATTCACAGACCTTCCCCAAAAGAATGGCTAAAAAGTTCTTTAAATAGAAAAGAAACTCTAAAAGAAGGAATCCTGGAACATCAGGAAGGAAGGGAGAACATAGTAAGCAAAAATATGGGATATTATATAATGGTACTATGAGGGACATTACATAGTGATAAAAGGGCCAATCCACCAAGAAGACATAGCAATCCTAAATGTGTATACATTAAACAAAAAAGCTGCAAACTATGTGAAGCAAAACTGATAGAACTGAAAGAAGAAACAAACAAACTCACAATTACAGTTGGAGATTTCAAATTCCTCCATCAACAAATAGGTAGAACAACTAGACAGAAAATCATCAAGGATAGAGAAGAACTCAACAACACCATCAACCAACAGGATATAATTGACATTTATAGATTACTCCACCAAATGACAGCAGAACACACATTCTTTTCAAATGCCTGTGGAACATGTACCGGGATAAACCATATCCAAGGCCATAAACCTCAGGAAATTTAAAAGAATGTAAATAATACAGAATATGTTTTCCAATCACAATGGACTCAAACTAGAAATCAATAATCTCCAACTCTTGAAAACTGAACAACACTCTCCTAAGTAATTTAAAAAGGACGTCTCAAAGGAAATTAGAAAACACACTGAACTAGGACTTCCCTGGTGGTCCAGTGGCTAAGACTCTGTGCTCTCAATACAGGGGGCCTGGGTTCAACCCCTGGTCAGGGAACTAGATCCCACATGCCACAACTAAGAGTTTTCATGCCACAACTAAAACATCCTGCATGCTGCAACTAAGACCCGACACAGCCAAAAGAAAGAAAGAAAGAAAGAAAACACACTGAACTGACTGAAAATTAAAATATATTGAAGTTTGTGGGACACAGCTAAAGCAGGGCTGAGAGGAAACTTTATAGCACTGACTGCATATGTTAGAAAAGAGGAAAAGCCTCAAAACAATAATCTAAGCTTGCACCTCAAACACCTAAAAAAAAAAAAAAACAAAACAAGCAAAAGGAAGGAAATAATAAAAAAACAAGCAAAAACCAATGAAATTGAAAACAGAAAGACAATAAAGAAAATCAATGAGGTGAGTTCCCTGGTGGCCTAGTGGTTAGGATTCTGGGCTTTCACTGCTGTGACCTGGGTTCAGGGAACTGAGATCCCACAAGCCGCGTGGCACGGCCAAAAAAAAAAAAAGAAAGAAAAATCTTTTTTGAAAAGATCAATAAAACTGACAAACCTCAAGTGAGGCTGACAAAGAAAAAAAAAGAGAGAAGTCACAAATTATTATTTTTTTATTAATTAATTATTTATTTTTGGCTGTGTTGGGTATTCGCTGCTGTGCGTGGGCTTTCTCTAACTGTGGTGAGCGGGGGCTACTCTTCGTTGTGGTGTGCAGGCTTCTCATTGCAGTGGCTTCTCTTGTTGAGGAGCACAGGCTCTAGGCACGAGGGCTTCAGTAGTTGTGGCTCGCGGCTCTAGAGTGCAGGCTCAGTAGTTGGGGCACATGGGCTTAGTTGCTCCGCGGCATGTGGGATCTTCCTGGACCAGGGCTCAAACCTATGTCCCCTGCATGAGCAGGTGGATTCTTAACCACTGTGCCACCAGGGAAGACCCACAAATTATTAATACCAGGAATAAAACAGAAGATAACACCACAGAATCTGCCAATGTATAAAGGACAATAAGGGAATACTACAAACAACTTTACACGCACACATTTGACAACTTAGATAAAAAAACAAAAACAAAAACTACCACAGGGACTCCCCTGGTGGCACAGTGGATAAGACTCCGTGCTCCCAGTGTAGGAGGCCCAGGTTTGATCCCCGGTCAGGGAACCAGATCCTATATGCAACCGCAACTAAGAGTTCACATGCCACAACTAAGGAGCTGGCAAGCCACAACTAAGGAGCCCGCCTGCCACAACTAAGAACTGGCACAACCAAATAAATAAATAAATAAAATATTAAAAAATAAAACCTACCACAATTTTCCCGATATGAAATAAGTAATTTGAATAGCCCTGTAACTATTAAGAAATTGAATTCATAATTTAATAATTCCTCCCCCAAAATCTCCAAGCCTATATGATTTCACTATAAAATTCTACCAAATGTTTACAGAAAAATTAACACCAATTCTACATAATCCCTCTCAGAAAATAGAAGAGGGAACAATTCCCAATTCATTTTATGAAGACAGCATTATCCTGATACCAAAACCAGACAAAGACAAGACAGAAAAAAAATGACAGACTAATATCTCTCATGATTATAGATGCATAAATACTTAACAAAATATAAGAAAATAGAACTCAGCAGTATATAAAAAGAATTATATACTATGACCAAGTTGGGGGGTTTATTCCAGCAATTCAAAATTGGTTCAGGATTCAAACATCAATTGATGTAATTCACTGTATAAGAGGTTGAAGGAGAAAAATCACATGATCACATTAATAAATGAAGAAGAAGAATTTGACAAAAGTCAATATCCATTCATGAGAAAACTCTCAGAAAAAGAGGAATAGAAGGTAACTTTCTCAACTTGATAAAGAGCATCTATCAAAAAAACTACATCTGGGACCTCCCTGGTAGTCCAGTGGTTAAGACTCTGCACTTCCACTGCAGGGGTCACCATGTTCCATCCTTGTTTGGGGAACTAAGATCCTGCATGCAGGGTGGTGCAGCCAAAAAAACTAAACAGACAAAAAACTACATCTAACATCATATTTAACAGTGAAATAGTGAATACTTCGCCATGAGATTGGGAACAAGGCAAAAATATCCACTCTCATCACTCTTATTCAACACAGTACTGGAAATTCTAGCCAGTGAAATAAGGAAATAAAAGGTAAACAGATTAGAAATGAAGAAATAAAACTGTCCCTATATGCAAATAACATGATTATCTACATAGGAAATCCCAAGGAATCTACCAAAAAAAAAAATCCTAGAATTAATAAGGGCATTCAGGAAGGTTCACATGATACAAGATTAACATACAAGAATTGATTGTGTTTCTACAAACTAGCAATGAAAATGTAGACAACAAAATTAAAATTATAATACCATTTACAATGCCATTTTACAAAGTCAAATTAAGAGAGAAGCACTTAGGTATATAAGAAAACACATTAAGAGCTTATATGCTAAAAACTACACAATGCTGATGAAAGAAATTAAAGTTCTAAATAAATGGAGAGATATAACATGTCCATGTACTGGAAGACTCAAAATAATGTGTTAATTCTACCCAAATTGACCTATAGGTTTAACATAATCTCAGCAAGATTTTTCTCAATTTTCTAAATTATCCTAAAATTTACATAGAAATATTGGGTTGGCCAAAAAGTTTTCTGTAATATGTTACGGAAAAACCCGAGCGAACTTTTTGGCCAACCCAATACAAAGGAATTAGAATAGCTAGAACAATTTTTTTTATTAATTAATTAATTTATTTATTTTTGGCTGTGTTGGGTCTTCGTTGCTGCACGCGGGCTTTCTCCAGTTGCGGCAAGCGGGGGCTACTCTTCGTTGCAGTGCGCGGGGCTTCTCATTGCGGTGGCTTCTCCTGTTGTCGAGCAGCGCAGGCTTCAGTAGTTGTGGCACATGAGTTCAGTAGTTGTGGTTCTCAGGCTCTAGAGCAGAGGCTGAGCAGTTATGGTGCATGGGCTTAGTTGCTCCGCGGCATGTGAGATCTTCCCAGACCAGGGCTTGAACCCGTGTCCCCTGCATTGGCAGGCGGATTCTTAACCACTGCGCCACCAGGGAAGTCCCCGGTTTTTTTTTTAAAGAATAAAGTGGGAGGCATCAGTCTAGTCAATTTCAAGACTTAGTATATGGCTATACTAATCAAGATTGTGTAGTATTCGTGAAGGGATAGATGCATAAATCAATGGAAGAAACTAGAGTACCCAGAAGTAGACCCACACAAATACGCCCAACTGATTTTTAACAAAGATGCAAACACAATTCAGTGGAAAAAAGATAAGTCTCTTCAGCAAATGGTATGGTGCAATTGGACAGCCCTAGGGAAAAGAAAAAAAAAAGAACTCTGACCTAATTCTCATACATAATACAAATATTAACTCAAAATGGAGTCACAGACTTAAATGTAAAAGGTAAACTATAGATAAAACTTTTGGAAAAAACATATAAGAAAATCTTTGGGATTGCAGGCTAGGTAAAGAGTTCTTAAGACCTGATGCCCCAAACACCCAAAACCCAATCCATAAAAGAAAAACTAACAAAGTGGACTTTATCAAAATTTAAAATGTTTGCTCAAAAGACTCTGTTGAGAGGATGAAAAGACAAACTATAGACTGGGAGAAAGTATTTGCAAACCACATATCTGACAAAGCACTGGTATCTAGAATAAAGGACTCTCAAAACTCAATAATAAAAAAACAAATAATCCAATTAGAAAATGGGCAAAACACATGAACAAACATTTCACCAAACAGGATATACATATAGCAAATGAGCACAGGAAAAGATGTTCAACATCTTCAGCTATTAGGAAAATACAAATTAAAATGAGATATCACTACACACCTATCAGAATGGCTAAAATTAAGAACAGTGACAACACCAAATGTTGGTGAGGATGCAGAGAAACTGGATCACTCATACATTGCTGGTGGAAATGTAAAATGATATAGGTACTCTGAAAAAACTGTTTGGTAGTTTCTTTAAAAACTAACACGCATGGGACTTCCCTGGAGATCCAGTGGTTAAGACTCCACGCTTCCACTTCAGGGTACACAGGTTTGATCCCTGATGGGGGAACTAATATTCCACATGCTGGCGCGGTGTGGCCAAAAAAACCCAAAAAAACCCCACTAAACATGCAACTACCACATGACTCAGCAATTATACTCCTGGGCATTTATCCCAGAGAAATGAAGACTGATTTTCTCAGAAAAACCTCTGTACATGAATGTTTATAGCATCTTTATTTATAATAGCCAAAAACTGAAAACAACCCAGATGTCCTTCAATGGATGAAAAGTTAAACATATTTGTAGTACATCCACACCATGGATTACCAAAAAGGAATGAACTATTCATATATGCAACAATCTGTATGAATCTCCAGAAAATTAGGTTGAGTTGAAAAAGCCAGTCTGAAAAGTTTACATACTGTATAGTTCCATTTATATAAGTCTTGAAATTACAGGCTTATAGAGTTCAGATTAGTGGTTGCTGGGGTGGTTAAGGACTGGAGTGGGGTACGGGAAGTGAATGTGGCTATTAAAGGGCTACATGAAGGATCCTTGGCATGATGGAATTGTTCTGTATCTTGACTGTAAAAATGTCAATATTCTGGTTGTGATATTGTACCATAATTTTACAATATATTACCTCTGTGGAAGAACTGAGTAAAGGGTACGTGGGATCCTTTTGTATTATTTATTTCTTTATTTCCCTTTGTATTATTTCTTACAACTGTATGTGAATCTATAAGTATCTCAAAATAAAAAATTTAATTTAAAAAATGCACAAAATTAGGGCTTCCCTGGTGGTGCAGTGGTTGAGAGTCCGCCTGCCGATGCAGGGGACACGGGTTCATGCCCCGGTCCGGGAAGATACCACATGCCGCGGAGCGGCTGGGCCCGTGAGCCATGGCCGCTGAGCCTGCACGTCCGGAGCCTGTGCTCCACAATGGGAGAGGCCACAACAGTGAGAGGCCCGCGTACCTCAAAAAAAAAAAAAAAAAAAAATGCACAAAATTAAATGACAAATGCAAAGCATGAAAAAGACTTGCCAAATATGATAAGAAATTAATAACCTTAATATGTCCAAAGGTTTTAGGGGTAGGGGAGTGACAGGCACAAACTATTGGGTGTAAGACAGGCTACAAGGATGTATTGTACAACTTGGGGAATACAGCCAATTTTTTGTAATAACTGTAAATGGAGTGTAACCTTTAAAAATTGTATAAAAATTTTTAAAAATAATAAATTGGGGACTTCCCTGGTGATGCAGGGGTTAAGAATCCGCCTGCCAATGCAGGGGACACGGGTTCGATCCCTGAACCGGTAAGATCCCACATGCTGCAGAGCAACTAAGCCCATGCACCACAGTTACTGAGCCTGCACTCTAGAGCTCGCGTGCCACAACTACTGAGCCCGTGTGCTGCAACTACTGAAGCCCACGTGCCTAGAGCCCGTGCTCTGCAACAAGAGAAGCCACCACAATGAGAAGCCCACGCACTGCAACAGAGTAGCCCCTGCTCACGGCATCTAGAGAGAGCCCGCGCTCCAATGAAGACCCAACACAGCCAAAAATAAATAAATAAAATAATAAATTCAAACATGTCCAAAGCTTTTATAAGTCAACAGAAAAACAAACAAATGAGCAAAGAACACAAATAGGCATTTCACAAAGGAAAAATACAAACAGCTAATAAGCATCAAAAAAATTAACCTCACTGACAATTAAAAGCAAGAAAAATTAAAACAATGCAAATTTTTCACCTATCAGACTAGCAGAGATTGTAAATTAGATGCCACAGAATCTGCTGGGAAGTAAGAGCTCTTATACTATTGAAAGGAATAGAAAATGACAGACTTTTATAGGAGGGCCATTTAGTAGAATACATTAAAAACCTTTTTAAAAAGTACATACCTTAAAAAAAAAAGTACATACCTTTAATCATACTAATTTCAAATCTAGACATTTATCCTAAGAAAATAATCAGGGACACATGCAGAGGCTTATTTACAAAGATCTTCACTATGGCATATAATTTGTCATGTCCCCAGATAAGGTATTATTGGGTAAATGACAGCCATGTATTGAAATAAAATACAGAAAATGACGCTTGAGAAAAAAAATCACATAAATATTGTGACATATCAAATGAAAAAAACTGGTTACAAAACGATTGCAATATGTGACCCCAATTTTATTTCAAAAGATAACTTTTTAATACAAGTTTACCAAAAAGACTAGAAGAATTCACACAGAAAGCATAACAGTGGGGTGGTATCATGGGTGATAAATACATTGTTTTCTGTGTGCTTCTCTGCATTACCAAAATTTTTCTAGCAAAGACTGTGTGTTAAGTTGCTTCAGCCATTAGAAGAAAAAAGCAGTAACACTTTTTTAAAAAGGAGCCCTGGGGCTTCCCTGGTGGCACAGTGGTTGAGAGTCCGCCTGCCGATGCAGGGGACATGGGTTCGTGCCCCGGTCTGGGAAGATCCCACATGCCGTGGAGCGGCTGGGCCCGTGAGCCATGTCTGCTGAGCCTGCGCGTCTGGAGCCTGTGCTCCACAGCGGGAGAGGCCACAACAGTGAGAGGCCCGGGTACCAAAAAAAAAAAAAAAAAAAAAAAAAAAAAAAAAAAGGAGCCCTGTGTGGTAAGGCAAGCAGTCAGTTCACACCCTTGGCCTGGGAACAAGCCACACACTTTAAGGGCACTGAGCCTTTGGGCAAATGGCAGACATAACATGTTAGGCAGGAGCAGCCTCCCTTCCACCTCTGATGAGACATGACTCACCTTTCAGAGTTCCTGAAGTAGCTGCTAATTAGGGTGGATAAGTCTGAGCTGACCCGTCACAGGTGTGACATGTGGTTGATTTGTTACACTGTCCTGATTCTTGATTCTACTATGATTGCCTCCATGTTCCTGAAAACCTTGAAACTGTTTTGCACACCTGACCTGAAGTCTTTATAAAGGGTGAAAGGACATAAACATCCACACAAAATTGTATACCCAATGGAAAAAGCTAGCCACCTCCCCCCAAATCATATCCCCCCACCCCAGATCACACCCTCACCTGTAACAAGCACTTGATCCGTTCTCCAGGGGTCATAATTCCCGTGGTGAATACACCAGATAACATCCCAGCTGCAAATAGTTGGGGGTAGCTATATTGAAAACAAAAACAAGAGGCAAGAACCTGTGACTAACCACCCAGAACAGAGGCAATCCTAGCAAAGAGGACTTTGAAAGAAAAAATAAGTACTTGGACTGGGCAGAAGTCCAGCACAAATAAAGCATATTTCACACAAAACCCAAGGTCTAGGTATATTCTGACATCAAATTTCCCAAGGCAGGGGTCTCAGTGCCAAGAGCAATATGATCTTGGTCACGAGGCCCACATGCACACTCAGATGGCCTCACCCATGGGAGAAGTTTCCTCCCCAGCCTGCCATGCACAGTGACTATGGACGAGTTTCCAGGCCTCTCTGAGCCTTGATCTGTAAAGTTCAGGGTTGTTGTGGAAAAAAGCCTCTAATCCAGAATGTAGACCTCAGTCAACCCCAGTTCCCCTCCAATCTCACCTCTCTGGATCACCAAGGGCCTGAGAACATTTTAAGCCAAGATTCACAAAGGACGGCGTCAAGGCCGGAGGAACGGCTGTGGCCACTTCCACAGGCTAAGGGGCAGCCAGGCCAGTTGTGAGGAATGTGTTGTAAGATGCTGGGAAGGGCCCAGCCAGGGATGGTACCCAGAGACATGATGGGTCCTGTGGCCTTCCATGCAGGGAATAGTCCCCCAGTGGCCAGAGATATGGATCCTCACCATGGCCCTCACAGAATGAACCACACTGAATATTTGGAGGAAATGGAGGCTCCTGGCGTCACGGCCTGTCCCACCTCTGGCATCTCCTTTTCTTTCTAAGATTAGCTATACCAGACTGGTCCAGAGGCAGTGGAGCACAGAGCTACAATTAGCATTTCAACAGTGTCCCCACAATTTAGCAAATGTTGTTGAAAAACTTCCCTTTCTTGCCTGGGCTGCAGGCCCCTCCTAACCCCAAGCCTCTGATAGCTGAGCCTTCAGGCCTGTCCCACCCTACAAGGAGCCCAAAACCTGGAGAACAGATGTCAAACGGGGAACGGGAGACATCCACTTCGGGTCCTTCCTTCCAGGCAGGGCACCAGTCTCAATGGTCCTGTTTTTTCCAGGCACTCACACAACTACCTCAGGCATACAAGCCCAGCACACAAGCTGACTGTTCAACAGTCAGGAGACTTGCTTTCATGCATGGCCTCCTTTACAGTCTCAGTTCACACTGCTGTCCCCAAGAGAAGCCCTCTCAGCAATGAAACTTCCCCTCATGAGACCAACATCTGTTCTTCCATGTATGCCCAGACCTTAGGCTGGACATACCTCCATCTCCCGGGACTAAGGACTTTCCTCTGAACAGGGTCTGTGTGTGCACAGGGTACCCTGCAGACACCCTACATGGGTGGCCCATTCTGCCACCCTTCACCCCCACATGAGGGAAGCATCTGTGAGTGCTGGACCCAAGGTCCTGGTAATGTTCCTTTCCATACTGTCCCCAAACACTACTGCAGGGAGGGGAAGGTGGCAGGGTTGACATTCAGGATTCAGAGCGCTGCAGGATTATGGGGGCAGGGACCTGAGTGTCTCAACCTTTGCTTAAGCAGGAAGGGTGCTTCTCTGAGGACTGACGCAATAGTATAGGGAATAACCGACAGGCTGAAGTACTAGCAGTGACCCCACGGGGGTTCTTGTGCATGGCCCTTGTGCGCTGGTACGTGAGCTAAAAGACCAGGTGCTCAGAGAGGACATGTGTCCATAGGACATTTGGACTACCAACAGTCAAACACGGTTTCAAAAGGAAGCCCCACACACCCACGTTTGGGGCCATCTTCAGCTTTTTATAGAAGCTGGTCACATTCAGAGCGTCACAGGGACTCCAAAAATAGAGTTTCACAGTACGAGCATTTCTATCTATGTCCAGACCCTTACTCAGCCTGCTGTGGCCTGAAGTAGTGACAGAAAACAACCACATGGCACCCTGGGCTGCCTCCCTTGAGCTCCTAATCCCAAGCCTAGCCAGGGTCCTGTGCTGCCTGCAGCCCCTCCCAAGAGCTGTCAGCCTGCACAGCTCAGGCTGAGTGTGCCTTGTCATCCCATGTTTCAACTCAGAATTCCCCTGCATCCCAAGAAGCCTGCTTTCATTAACTACTTTGTAAATTCTGAACTCATAATTCTGCCTCATCTGCCTCTTCATACCCAAATCTAACTTAAAGTTTACTGAAAGGAAATATACTAATTTATTTCACTTTAACAGAGAAACCAGGGACTTCCCTGGTGCCGCAGTGGTTAAGAATCTGCCTGCCAATGCACGGGACACGGGTTCAAGGCCTGGTCCGGGAAGATCCCACATGCCACGGAGCAACTAAGCCCGTGCGCCACAACTACTGAGCCTGCGCTCTAGAGCCTGCAAGCCACAACTACTGAGCCTGCATGCCACAACTACTGAAGCCTGCACACCACAACTACTGAGCCCGTGTGCCTAGAGCCCGTGCTCCGCAACAAGAGAAGCCTCCGCAATGAGAAGCCCGTGCACTGCAAAGAAGAGTAGCCCCTGCTTGCCACAACTAGAGAAAGCCCGTGCACAGCAACAAAGACCCAATGAAGCCAAATAAATAAATAAATTAATTAATTAAAAATTTTAAAAACCCAGAGAAACCAATATCTGAAATAATTATGTTATTAAAATGAAGGGCTTCCCTGGTGGTGCAGTGGTTAGGAATCCGCCTGACAATGCAGGCAACACGGGTTCGAGCCCTGGTCCGGGAGGATCCCACCTGCTGCGGAGCAGCTAGGCCCATTTGCCACAACTACTGAGCCTGCACTCTAGAGCCCAAGAGCCACAACTACTGAGCCCGTGTGCCACAACTACTGAAGCCTGCACGCCTAGAGCCCGTGCTCCGCAAAAAAAGAAGCCACTGCAATGAGAAGCCCACACACCACAATGAAGAGTGGCCCACTCTCGCTGCAACTAGAGAAAGCCTGCGTGAAGCAGCGAAGACCCAATGCAGCCAAAAATAAGTAAGTAAATAAATAAATATTTTTTTTTTAAAATGAAGTAAAACAGAAGTTGGAACCTTCCCTTCTCCCAACCAGGTGATGGGAAACAAGGCTCCTGCTGTCATTACTGCAGCACCAGGTACCTTCATGGCATTTTACACACATTTTAGCATTCAGACCTCCCAATGCTGTAGAGTTAAGCGATACTACCTCACAGAAGAAATTATGACAACCTAATAAGGGGGTGGGGAGGGATCTGAGTTTTTCTTTTTCCCTTTTGGTTCACAGGGCAAAGGAAAACTCAAGTACCTCCCTCACGTGGAGCAACCAGGAGCTAGCCCTGGGGACCCAGGAGGACAGCCACTGCCTGTCAGCCAAGGTTCTTTCCCTTAACCTGTGTCACACCACCAGGCAGAACAGCATCGAGTCCTCCAGGCTTGTAAGTACTCACCTGAGCACATCCTCTGGGTGTTTTTGTTGCAGTTTCTTCCCCAAACCAAACCCAAAGAAGCACACGGCAAACATGGGGGTGACCCCAATGATGGGGGCGGCCATGCCCCGATATAGACCCATGATGCCCTGCAAGGAATCACAGAAGTGGAAGCCGTTTACAGACACAGCTAACTTTTACATCACTGAAACAGGGAAGCAGTGTGTCCTCTGACCTGTGGCCTCCTTCCCTCCCCTCCCCTCCAAGCAAGGAGAGCTTTTAAAAGGAAGAATACTCCACATTTATCAGAAATAGTTGTCTTCTTATACACTGCTGGAGAAACTGAAAACAGCTCCTATTCTGGAAGGCAATCTGGAAATATGTAGCTTACACCTTCATCAGAAAATTCTGTCTAGAAATGTATTCTAAGGAAATACTCAGATATAGAAAAGAAAGACATCAGGAATTTATTAAGTAGCAAAATTCTGATGAACCTAAAAACTCCCAAATAGGAGATTGAGACACATTATGGGAACTCCATAAATGGACTATCACGTAGCCATAAAATCACATTGTAACATGAGAAGAGACTACTAAGTGAAAAAAAAGCAGGCTACAGGGACTTCCCTGGTAGCGCAGTGGTTAAGAATCTGCCTAACAATGCAGGGGACACAGGTTCGAGCCCTGGTTCGATTCCTGGTCCAATCCCTGGTCCTGGAGCAACTAAGCCCGTGTGCCACAACTACTGAGCCTGCGCTCTAGAGCCCACGAGCCACAGCTACTGAGCCTGCGTGCCTAGAGCCCATGCTCTGCAACAAGGGAAGCCACCGCAATGAGAAGCCCGCGCACCACAACGAAGAGCAACCCCCACTTGCCACAACCAGAGAAAGCCCGCATGCAGCAATGAAGACCCAATGCAGCCATAAACAAACAAACAAACAAACAAACCCACGCTTCCCAACAACTCCACTAGCCTTCCTTCCACTGTCTGGCCTACCCAGTTCCATGCAGCACAACCAAGACCCGTCTGGCAGCACCAGAAAGCAGAGAGCTCAATCTGGCACAGCAAAACCCAGAGACAAGCACAAATATAAACTAAGGAAGCCTATTCAACTCTGCAGGGAGTTGGGTTTATACGAGCCATTCTCACCAGACCTCCAGCAACCAGCACACTGCCCAGGTGCTGAATAGGTCCTCAATAACATTTGCTGACCAAGAGGCATGTAATCCTGCCTCTCTGTAAAGGCAGAGAACTCTTAGCTGACTTGAAGCCCAAAGCCTCCACTGGACACCGATCAGACTCCATTCTGGGCTGATGAAGGGAAGAGAGCCTTACAGAAGAAAAGGCAGCACCGTCTCACACATGGGTGGTTGGGTAGACTTCACCTCAAAATCTTCCTCCCATGCCTGGGTCCTGCAGGAACCCTGGGAACAACTTTTCCTCCCAGACCGAGTCCATCACTCACCAGCATCCCCTCTTTATCTGGGTGACACCTGCTTCTCAGTTTCTGTATATTTGATAAACACTATATATATATTTATTCATATTAGAGTTATATTTTAGGAAACAAAGGAAAAGTTCTCAACAAGGTCTTGTCACATATGTGCTAATGAAGTCAGTAATAAACATCAGTAGTAATTAAACCTTTTTTAAAATCCCATGTTTTCACTTTAAGAAATATCTGAAAAATTACTATGTAATTCAATAACCTCAAACCAATTTAGTTTCCTTTAGTTAGTTTAGTCTAGGGGTTTGAAGACTCTGCTGGCCTCTTTCACTGTTCCTCAGACTGGCTGACTCTTCCTCCAGATTTTATGTGAACTTCTGACACTGATCCCTGTCAAACTGACTGATCCAGATTTGCATTTTCTTCTATTTCACATCTCCAACTATTCCTCATGAATTCCCTGTGGTCTAAATTCTGCCTTCCAAAAGAGAGAACCATTTTAGAACCATTTTATTAGCTTCAGTCATTCACATAAAACAGTAGCTGGAACTATCAAAGACTCCAGAGCGATGACAACAGGAGGGCATAGGATGGCACAGTGAGAGAGCCACAGCTGTGGGCTGGACCTCCAACAGAACTACGCAAAGTCACCCTATCCCCCAGAGAAGTAACAAATCAACCTTGTGAAACTGTTCCTCTGAATAAGAGAAATGCCCAGCACCAAGATTCTGTACCTCTCTCATAAGAGTCTTCCGGAAACAGTCAAAGGTCCCAGAATACATGGGAGGCTGTCCAGGCAAACTTGGGGGCTGCGTCTGCAGTCGGACCTGAAACCAGAAGTTAAAATACAGTCATTTCCCAGAATCAGAACTGCCTGTCGGTAGCGATGGCCCAACTGTCTGCTAAACTCTTAACAGAAAAAGCTGCCCCTCTGTGCACGTCTTCAGCATTCACTTTATCTGCTGGATTCAGACTTCTCTTTCCTCCATTTTATTCAAACCCTGTACTCACAAGTCATTAGTAGCATGCTTTTGGAGAGCGTCACAGCTCCTCTGATTTCCTCAGCCACTTACTTTTGCTATTTATTTCTTATCTAATGGATCCCACAATGATCCAGTGGAATAGGTACTACCAGTTTACAAACGAGGAGGCTGGGTTTAGTGAGTTCAAATCATGTGCCAGTGAATGCAAAGCTCAGTTCAGCTCTAGGCACTCTCCACACCCATTTGAAGTGCCTTGTTGGTGGTTAGGTAAGGTGCTCAACAAAGATATTTTGGAGTGAGGTGGATTTGATCCTACTTTTCTTGGTCCTCATCCTTCTCCACCTTTTGGTGTATCCAATGCTTCAAACTGTCTCTCTCTTTAAACATCCCTTCTTGGTGCTCCTTCCTTTGTCTTCTTTTCTACTCCAGGCGTCCTCCAAGGCTAAGTACCCTACTCATCTGTTCCACTATCCCCTTCAAAAAACTCAGATTCCAGGGCTTCAGCTTCTGCTCAGTGATGACTTTTACTCAGCCATCTTCAGACCTTCTCTCCCCACCTTTTGGGCTACATTTCAAACTGCCTGGAGAAGCTCTCCCTACTCAAATCACCTCCAGAATCTCATCCTTTTGATGAATCACCCATTTGTGCCAGAGCCATCAGGCTACCCTCTTTCTCAGGATTTGAAACTCTAGCATCTGACCACTTCCTGTTACTTCTCCTCCTCTTATTCACATGGGCACCAAGGCTTTTGGAGAGTTCCTTCAAGAGTCTCCCAGAATCCTAATTCTTCCTCTCTCCAACTGAAGTCTTCTCCTAGGCCAAGTCCTCACCTATTCTTACCCAGTGTGATGGTTTTCAAATATGCCCACTAACTCTTTGATTCTCTTCCCCTTCAAAAGTTAATCCTAATTCCCCTCCCCTTGGATGTGGGCCAGACTCAGTGACTCACTTCTATCAAACAGAATGTAGTGGTTTTGATGCTATGTGACTTCTCCAAGGCTAGGTGACAGAAAGGTCAGCTTCTGCCTGTCTTCATCTCAGGTTATTTGCTTTGGGAAAAGTCAGCCACCATGTTATGAGGATACTCAAGCAGTCTGAAGAGGTCATGTGTAGAGGAAAGAAGGCCTCCTGACAACAGCCAGCACTAACTGCCAGCATGTGAATGAACCACACAGAAGCCAATCCTTCAGATTAGTACAGTCCTGGCCAACATCTTTTTGTTGCTTTTGGTTGAAGGAGAGGGTCTTTGGTTCAGTACTGGGTTTTTTTAAACAGCTTTATTAAGATATAATTCGTATACCATAAAATTCACCCATTTAAAGTATACAGTTAAGTGCTTCTTAGTGTATTTGTAGAGTTGTGCAACCTTTATTATAATCAGTTTTAGAATATTTTCATGACCCCAAAAAGAAACACCACACCCATTAGTAGTCACTCCCCATTCCCCTCTTCTCTCAGCCCCTGGCAATTACTAATATAGCTTCCATCTCTATGGATTTGCCTATTCTGTATATTTCATATAAATAAATCATACAATATGTGGTCTTTCACACTTGGCTTCTTTTACTTAGCATAATGTGTTCAAAGTTCATCTATGTTGTAGAATATATCAGTCCTTCATTCCTTTCTATGGGTAAATAATATTCCACTGTACAAACATACCATGTTTTGTTTATCTGCTCATCAGATAATGACAAATTACATTTTTTCCACTTTTATTATTATGAATAATGGTGTTATAAACTTTTGTGTGCAGGTTTTTGTGTGGATATTATGTTTTCAATTCTCTTGGATATTATATTACCCAAGCATAATTGTATTGGTCAAGATTCTCCAGAGAAATAGAACCAATAGGATATGTAGATTTATTTATTTGTTTGTTTGTTATAAGGAATTGGCTCACACAATTATGGAGGCAGACAAATCCTAAGACCTGCAATCAGTAAAGCTGGAGACCCAAGAAAGTCAATAGGATAGTTCTAGTTCAAGTCTGAAGACCTGAGAACCAGGAGAGCTGATGGTTCAAATCCCAGTTCAAAAGCTGGCAGAGAAACTAACACAACATTGTAAAGCAATTATATTCCAATAAAGATGTTAAAAAAAAAAAAAAAAAAAAAAAAAGCTGGCAGGCTCAAGACCCAAGAAGAGCCAATGCTTCAGTTTGAGTCCAAAGGCAGGAAAAGACCAATGTCCCAGCTCAATCAGTCAGGAGGGAGGAGTTTCAGCTTTTTGTTCTATTGAGGCCTTCAACTGACTGGATGAGGGCCACCCACATTAGGGAGGGCAATCTACTTTACTTAGTCTACCTTAAATGCTAATCTCATCCAAAAACACCCTCACAGATACACCCAGAACAATGTTTGACCAATATCTGAACACCCCACAGCCCAGCTGACACATAAAATTAACCATCACAGGAGAATTGCTGGGTCATATGCTAACTCTGTTTAACCTTTTCAGGAACTGCCAGACTGTTTTCCAAAGAGCATTGTATGAATGTTCCAGTTTCTCCACATTCCATCATCTGTTATTTATTTTTAATTATAGCCATCATAGTGGGTGTTAGGTGGTATCTCACTGTGATTTTTATTTACATTTTCATGATGGATAATGATGTGGAATATTTTTCATGTGTTTATTGGCCATTTGTATATCTTCTTTGGAGAAATGTCTATTCAGATCCTTTGCCCATTTTTTTCCTTAACTATTTTATTTTATTTTATTTTATTTTTTATTTCTTTATTTTTTTGGCCACACTGCATGGCATGTGGAACTTCCCTGACCAGGGATCGAACCCGCGCCCCCTGCAGTGGAGGCACGGAGTCTTAACCACTGGACCACCAGGGGAATCCCCCCAGTTTGTTTTTCTTTTTTTTTTACTGTCATAAAATACACATAAAATTTACCATCTCAACCATTTTTAAGTGTACAGTTCAGTGATATTAAATACATTCATAACGTTGTGCAACCATCACCACCATCCAGAATTCTTTTTGCCTTATAAAACTGAATTAGTTTATTAGTTAGTAAATTAGTTCACTTAGCCTAATGTTTTCAGTATTCATCCATGTGGTTGCAAGGTCAGAATTTACTTCTTTTTAAGGCTGAATAACACCCCATTGTATGTATATGCCACATTTTGCTTATTCATTCTTCCATTTGTGGACACTTGGGTTGCTCCCATGTTTCAGCTATTGTGAATAATGCTGCTATGAACCTATGAACAGGGGTGTACAAATATCTCTTCAAGACCCTGCTTTCAATTCTTTTGGGTATATATCCAGAAATGGAATTGCTGGATCATATAGTAATCCTATTTTTAATTTTTTGAGGAACTGGCATACTGTTTTCCACAGTCACTGTACAATTTTACATTCTCAACAACAGTGCACAAGAGTTCCGAGGTCTCTACATCCTCACCTAATAATAACACTTGTTATTATTATTATTAATTTATGTCCGTGCTGTGCGGCATGCAGGATCCTAGCTCCCCGACGAGGGATGGAACCGTGCCCCCCGCAGTGGAAGTACAGAGTCCCAACCACTGGACCACCAGGGAAGTCCCTATTGCTGTTGTTTTAAGCCACTAAGTTTTGGGATAAGTTGTTACACCGCCAGATATAACTGATACACCCAGTTATATACTTCTGCAGTCTTTTTCCTTGCTATTTTTCCTGCTCTGAGTTCTGCTTCCTAATTCTTCTCAGGTTGCTATCATACTAACTTTTCCAAGACACCATTTTCATCATGCTGTTCCTCTATTAAATTTCTCATTCTTGATTTTGTTAGGGTCTTATGTCCCACACTAAGGAACTCACTCTCTAGGCAATGGAGGTGACATGCATATCTGAGGAATTTATGGGACACAACAGTAGAAATGTCCAGAGGCTCCCGCTGTTTCGCATCCAAAATCCCTTATTTGGTCTTCAGATCCTCCATGGTCAGGCACAACCTGTCCAAGTTAGTAGAGAGAGAGAAATAGACCAAAACTTCTGACTGATACCTTTTTGTGATTTTGTATAAATCTCATATGTCTCATCATGACATCCGCCACCCAGGCCCAGCAAGAACATTAAAGTCCTCCACGGCTGGTCTTATTTTACAGCCTGCTCCCACTGTCAAGCCTATATCCACCTTCACTCCTGCCTTCCCCCTACCCAGAATGTCTGGGTCTCCCTACTTCTCCAGTCAGAACTCAGCCAGCCCTTCATCATGTGCCATAAAGCCTTTCCAAACTGAAGTGCTGCACCTCTTGCCTTCCCAGACCACAGTTAGTCGCCTCGGACCTCTGAAAGTGCCTCTAGGCCAAGCTTTGATTGGAGGCCACCTGGCTCTTTGAGGTCAAAAGGACAGTAGTCGGCGATTTGTGGTTTTGGCTTAAGCTAAAAGGAGACTTTCTGGCTATTAAAAATGCAGTGAGGGCTTCTCTCGTGGCACAGTGGTTGAGAGTCCGCCTGCCGATGCAGGGGACGCGGGTTCGTGCCCTGGTCCAGGAGGATCCCACATGCCGCGGAGCGGCTGGGCCCGTGAGCCATGGCCACTGGGCCTGTGCGTCCGGAGCCTGTGCTCCGCGACGTGAGAGTCCTGCGTACCGCAAAAAAAAAAAAAAAAAAAAAAAAAATGCAGTGAGCATTTTCAGTCATTTCCATTTCAGTACAGAGGTCCTCGGGGCCCTTCCTGGTAATGACATCTGATTGGGGAGGAAGGGCAAGAAGATATGGAGGTAGGAGCAACATTTGTATTAGGGAGCAACAGGGTTTCGTTTTTCTTTAAAGAGAGGCCCCAGCTGCCTAGAACTAACAAGATCAAGAGTAGAAAGAGAGGCCAGACAATTCTTCTCCCTTACATCAGTGCTGCTTAGAACGACCACTGTCTGGGAAGCCCTAACACACATGGCATTTACCAATTACTGAATAAACATCTGATTTTGTGTTTCACAGTGCCCAAACCAGCCCAGTTGCTTTAATCCTGGTCCTGTGATAGAATGACCCCAGATCCTCTCCTAGATGAAAGGCAGCAAAGAGCTTGCTGCCCAAACTTGCCTGGAGAATGTCCCCAAAGCAATTTCCCTGTGGAGGAAACCCAATCCAACATTCCAATAAGTCTCCTACACAGGCTTCATGCCTGCTCCCTACAGGCTCACCCTGGCCATGATCTGTCAATTTCCTCCAAGTGTGTGCAGAAATAAGGTTAGAAAACTAGGATGAAGCTTTGAATGCTAAGTCACAGGGTATGGACTTTGGTCTCCAGCAAGGCCTTGCTGAAAGTGTTGCAGAGGAAAGAGTTGATGCATAATGTGAGGATAAGCAGGGAACAAGCCCTGATGAGTTTCCCCCTTCCTGGAGCCTCAATCTGACCATGGCTTCCTCACCAGGTTGTTGTGGGGATCAGCCTTGCCCTGGGAAAGCTGATCACTTGCTTTCCCTGAAAGGAGCTCAGTCACTGAGGACATCATCGCTTCCCACAGGAGGCCACTCAGGCTAACATGGGGTGACAGGCTGAAGATGGTCAAGAAAGGTTCAAAGGAGATAGTGGTGGAGCACTCTGGGCCCAGAGGAATGTGTCAAAAGACATGTCTGGAATAACCTTGCCTCAGTCTTTAGCTCTCTTCCTGAAGCGGGATTTACAGATGCCTTTTTCAACCTTGCTGATAATGTTAGGGTTTTCAGAAGTCAGAGCTTTGGGGCGGTGCTTTTTCTTTACCATCCTCAAAGAAGTGGAGCCAGATCAGAAGAGGTTTCCGGACAGAGAACATTTTTTTTAAATCAAGAGCCCTTGGTGGGCGGTTAGAGGCTGCTCACTCTGCAACGTCCAGCTCTCTGGGGTGCAGGAACAGTTTCCCCGACCCCCGAAAGGGAGATTCCCTAGACTTCTCACGGAAGCTCCCACGGGCCCCGCTTCTATCCCAGACCGAGCCTCGCGGAAGACCCTACTTTCCGCGCCCTGCCCGGGCCTCCTCCCTCCAGCCCGCGCCCCAGCATCCTCGCACCTTGACCGTGTCCAGCGGGTGCCCCACGAACACCAGGCACATGCCTCCAAAGCCGCCGGCCAGCAGGTTCTTGAGCGGGCTAATGGGCTTCGCCTGGCCTGCCATGGTCCGTCCGTCAGTCACCGTGCCTGTCGGTTCCTGGCGGCCCCGCTCCACTGCCCCAGCCGCGGTGCCGGCGCCGCCGACCCTTCACCCACTTTCGGGTGGGCGGGGCATGAGCCCGGGGCAGGTCGGGAGGAGGGCCTAGACCACTTGCCAGGCCCGGCTTCCGCCGAGGGGAGGTGCTTCCGGTCGCAGCCCGCCTCCATGGGCGTGGCTTAAGGGAGCGGGGCGGGCCCGGACGCCTCGTGGGCGGTGTTTGGGAGTGGCGGCGGCTGGTGGACTTACTCCTCCGGGAAGACTTCCCGGACTTGAGTGTTTCCTCCCTTAAGCTCCCGTTCCTCCACTCACTCCGCAGAAGTCGATTGCGCTCTGCTATGTGACAGGCGCCCTTCCAGGTGCTGGAGTCACAGCTGTTAGCACAGCACATAGGTCCCTGTTCTTGTGGAGCTTACAGGTCATAACAAAGATAAATAAGTGAAAAATGCATAGTGTATCAAGTTGTGATAACTGCTATGAAGAAAAATAAATTTGGAAAAAGGGTTAGAGAGTATTGGGGGGCAAGGAATTTGCAATTTTCATTAGGTGAGTAAAGGACAGTTTCACTGAGAAGGTGACTGGATTGAAGAACTGAGAAGCTGAGGAAGTGATATATCCATAGATATGGGGGGAGGGGGAAAGATTTTCCAGACAAAAGAAAAGAATGCAAAAGCCCTGAGATGGGCTGTGCCTGGCCTGTTTGAGAAACCACGTGGAGGCCTTTGTGGCTAGAGCAGAGTTAGGGAGAGGAAGATATGGAGGTAATGTTGGCATATCAAGCGGGGCTTTGTGTGACACTGTAAGGACATCAGTCTCTCCTCTGAAGTAGATGGGAGCTATTCTGGGGTTCTGAGCAGGGGATTGACATAGTCTGACTTATGAGTTAATAGAATCCCTCTTTCTGCGGGTTGAGAATAGACTACGAAGCAGGGAGCCTTGAGGAGGCTAAAGGTCATGGTCAGAGATGCTGGACTCCATCAGAGCACAGCACAGCAGATGGTGAGATGTGTTTGGATTCTGGATATATTCTGAAGGAAAAACTTAAAGGAATTGTTTTTTGTGGTTTTTAAAAATTTACTTTTACTAATTTATTTTTGGATGGGTTGGGTCTTCGTTGCGGCGCATGGGCTTCTTATAGTGGTCACTTCTCTTGTTGTGGAGCACGGGCTCTAGGAGCAGGGGCTTCAGTAGTTGTGGCTCACGGGCTGTAGAGCACAGGCTCAGTAGATGTGGCGCATGGGCTTAGTTGCTCTGTGGTAATGTGGGATCTTCCTGGATCAGGGCTTGAACCCATGTCTCCTGCATTGGCAGGCAGATTCTTAACCACTGTGTCACCAGGGAAGCCCAGGAATTGTTAATGAACAGAATATAAGGTACATAAGAGAGGAGTTAAGGATGATGCTAATGTTTTTGACTTATTGACTCTAGGTGGACGGTATTCAGGTATTCACTATATTACTCTTTCATCATTTCTGTATGTTTGTAATTTATCAAATTTAAAAGCTGTGAACAGGGCTTCTCTGGTGGTGCAGTGTTTGGGAATCTGCCTGCCAATGTAGGGGACATGGGTTCGAGCCCTGGTCCAGGAAGATCCCACATTCTGTGGAGCAACTAAACCTGTGCACCACAACTACTGAGCCTGTGCTCTAGAGCCCGCAAGCCACAACTACTGAGCCCAACTACGTGCCACAACTGCTGAAGCCTGCGCGCCTAGAGCCCATGAAGCCACTGCAATGAGAAGCCCACACACCACAATGAAGAGTAGCCTCCACTCGCTGCAACTAGAGAAAGCCCGTGGCTAGCAATGAAGACCCAACGCAGCCAAAAATAAATAAATAAATAAATTTATTTTTTTTAAAAAGCTGTGAACAATAAACATACCCCTATCTACAGCAGGAACCTCACTGCCAAGCTAACCTAACAATAGTCCTCCTCTGTAGGCACTCCCAGGCTACCAGGAAGCCTAGAATAGGGAGAATGGACCATGTATGCTAGGGGTGGAAATATTAGTGACAGGATCGGGATTGGGATCAGGAAGTGAGTGGGCCTGACTGGTGCAGAAGGCACCAGGGGAGTGGAAGGGAAGTGGAAGGGGAGTGGAAGGGGAGTGGAAGACAAGGAGGCTGGGGCAAGGCCCAAAAGCCTGTTTACTCTGTGTTACAGGCTTTTTCTAGATGAGGATGGGGAACCATGGAAGAATTTTAAGCACAGTGTTGACATGATCAGGTTTGTTTTAGAAAATCTATTTTGGATGGATGAATTTGTCTTGGGAGAGAATGGAAGCAGGGAGACCAGTTAAGGGAAAATTACAGTGGTGCAACGAGAGGCAGTAAAGGCATTAACTGAGCCTGGTGCTCATCGCTGGATTGGCGATGGTAATGGGACCATGTTTATTTCACTTGTGACTTGTAGCACTCCGGCTGCAGAAGAGGATCTAATTTAGAGTCAATCTGCAGCTTCAGGAAGAGATGGTGTTTGTTATAGAACCGCCCTCCTGTTAAACCCTCCTGGGAAACCTGGTAAATCCTCCTGGTAAACCTCGACACACCTGAATGTGGACTCCACTGAAGCTCACCAGCTTCTATTAAATCCTCATGGGGTAACTGATAATCCACTAAACAAATGGTCTTCCTGCTTCTTCATCTGATAAGCCTTACACACAGCTAGAAAAGTCATCGGAATGGGCTTCCCTGGTGGCTCAGTGGTTGAGAGTCCGCTTGCTGCCGCAGGGGACGTGGGTTCGTGCCCCGGTCCGGGAAGATCCCACATGCTGCAGAGCGGCTAGGCCCATGAACCATGGCCACTGAGCCTGCGCGTCCGGAGCCTGTGCTCCGCAACGAAAGAGACCACAACAGTGAGTAGACCCACGTACCGCAAAAAAAAGAAAATTCATCTGAAATTTAATCTGACTGTGTCATTCCCTGGCCAAAAAACCTTCTTCAGCTCCTCATTGCATCAGAATAAAATATAAGTGGTTCAGGGGCAGTCAAGGTTTTTCACAATTTCATGCTAGCTTACTTCTTCAAACTTATTTTTCCCTAGACTGTATCTTCCTCTCTGAGCAAACTGAGCTTCTACTGGTTTACCACACAGACCTGTTACTTAACTGACCTCACCTCCCACTGCTGACAGCCAGGCTTTTACATATCCTGTCTCCTTCAGCACAGAGTATCCTTCCTCTCACCACTCCATAACACACTGATGCAGGAGATGGATACCAAGTTGCCCATATGCTAGACATTGTCCAACCTGTGGTTCTTAGTAATTTTGGGGGTGGAGAATTCCTGGCACCCTCTCCCCAGAAAAACGTACGCATGCATATGCACCTCCAGGTTTGCTATCAATTTCATGAGAACCTGAAGCTATCCTTGGACCTCATATGAGAAGCCTTGTTCCTAGACCCTGGGAATCAAACATGAATGAGAGGGGCCTCCCCTTAGGACACACCCTTCCCAAGACAGCCCACACCCAGTGACTGAGCAAGGTAGGGATTTAATGCCTGACCAGTCTGGTCTGATATCAGATACTCTGACAGGCAATATTCACTCCAGGGCTTCCCTGGTGGCGCAGTGGTTGAGAGTCCACCTGCCGATGCAGGGGACACGGGTTCGTGCCCCGGTCCAGGAGGATCCCACATGCCGCGGAGCGGCTAGGCCCGTGGGCCATGGCCGCTAAGCCTGCGTATCCGGAGCCTGTGCTCCGCAACGGGAGAGGCCACAGCAGTGAGAGGCCCGCGTACCGCAAAAAAAAAAAAAAAAAAAAAAAATTCACTCCAGTGTTCTCTGCTAGGTTGGTGGCAGCTCATTGGGTCTGCAACACAGTTTAACTTCTGCCTTTGCCTAATTCTGCTTCCCAGGCTTCCCTGGTGGCGCAGTGGTTAAGAATCCACCTGCCAGCGCAGGGGACACGGGTTCAAGCCCTGGTCTGGGAAGATCCCACACGCTGCGGAGCAACTAAGCCCGTGCGCCACAACTACTGAGCCTGCACCCTAGAGCCTGTGAGCCACAACTACTGAAGCCCATGTGCCACAACTACTGAAGCCCGTGCGCCTAGAGCCCGTGCTCCACAACAAGAGAAGCCACCGCAATGAGAAGCCCGCACACTGCAACAAAGAGTAGCCCCCACTCATCACAACTAAAGAAAGCCCGCACACAGCAGCGAAGATCCAACACACCCAAAAAATAAATAAACAAAATAAATATATGATTCTGCTTCGCTTTACATATGTTGGTCCCTAATAAATATCTTGCTCCCCAAACTCCATCTCAATATTTGCTTCCAGAAAGTCCAACCTGCAACAGTAGTATTCAACATCATTCCTTACCAAAAACAAAATAAAACCAAAAGCAAAAGAACATAAAACTGTAAACTTAAGATTTGAAGTAGTCCGCTCGGCTGCCTACAGCAGAGAATTGAAGAGAAAACTCCCGAGGGCGCTCCTTTGTCTTCTCTGGGAGTGACAACGCTGCTTTCCCAGTTGAACCCCGTCCTCCTTTGCGATCCGCTGAGGGCTGCAGTGAGCATCGCTTATCCTTTGGAGCCCTCTGCCAGGAAGAGCCAGTTGTGTGTGGCCCCTGGTGCCTGGCCATTCCCATCCAGGTTGGATTCTCCAGAGTTCCCCAACCAGGGATCAAACCTGGGCCCTCCACAGTGAAAGCGTGGAGTCCTAACCATTGGACTGCCAGGGAATTCCCCACACATGCACAGATTCTTGTAAGCTCCACACAAACAGGATATGGAACAATCCCCAAACTCCTGCCAAATTCCCTCTTACTGTGCAGGAGGTAGTCACTTTCCTCTCACAAGTAAGCCTGAGTAAGTACCTAGGAACCAGATGTGATAGGTGTATGTTTAACTGCTAAATGTTTCCAGAAGAGCTGTTCTAGTCTGCATTACCACTAGATATAATGTTAGAGCCGTGTGGCTGACAGGGTCTTGGTGCTCCGGCTGGGTGTCAGGCCTGAGCCTCAGAGGTGGGAGAGCTGAGTTCAGGACACTGGACCACCAGACACCTCCCGGCCCCACGTAATATCAACTGGCGAGAGCTCTCCCAGAGATCTCCGTCTCAACGCTAAGACCCAGCTCCACTCAACGACCAGCAAGCTCCAGTGCTGGATACCCCGTGCCAAACAACTAGCAAGACAGGAACACAACCCCACCCGTTAGCAGAGAGGCGCCTAAAATCATAATAAGCTTACAGACACCCCAAAACTCACCACCAGACTTGATCCTGGCCACCAGAAAGACAAGATCCAGCCTCATCCACCAGAACATAGGCACCAGTCTCCTCCACCAGGAAGCCTACACAAGCCACTGAACCAAATTCACCCACTGGGGGCAGATACCAAAAACAATGGAAACTATGAACCAGCAGCCTGTGAAAAGGAGACCCCAAACACAATAAGTTACACAGCAGATGAAGGAACAAGGTAAAAACCCACCAGACCTAACAAATGAAGAGGAAATAGGCAGTCTACCTGAAAAAGAATTCAGAGTAATGATAGTAAAGATGATCCAAAATCTTGGAAATAGAATGGAGAAAATACAAGAAATGTTTAACAAAGACCTAGAAGAACTAAAGAGGAAACAAACAATGATGAACAACACAATAAATGAAATTAAAAATTCTCTAGAAGGAATCAATAGCAGAATAACTGAGGCAGAAGAACGGGTAAGTGACCTGGAAGATAAAATAGTGGAAATAACTACTGCAGAGCAAAATAAAGAAAAAAGAATGAAAATAATTGAGAACAGTCTCAGAGACCTCTGGGACAACATTAAGCCCACCAATATTCAAATTATAGGGGTCTAAGAAGAAGAAGAGAAAAAGAAAGGGATTGAGAAAGTATTTGAAGAGATTATAGTTGAAAACTTCCCTAATATGGGAAAGGAAATAGTCAATCAAGTCCAGGAAGCACAGAGAATCCCATACAGGATAAATCCAAGGAGAAAATCGCCAAGACACATATTAATCAAACTATCAAAAATTAAATGCAAAGAAAAAATATTAAAAGCAGCAAGGGAAAAACAACAAATAACATACAAGGGAATACCCATAAGGTTAACAGCTGATCTTTCAGCAGAAACTGTGCAAGCCAGAAGGGAGTGGCAGGACATATTTATTTATTTATTATTTATTATTTATTTTTATTAGCAATTCCTTTTTTTTTGAATTTTTGAATTTTATTTATTTTTTTATACAGCAGGTTCTTATTAGTTATCCATGTTATACATATTAGAGTATACATGTCAATCCCAATCTCCCAATTCATCACCCCCTCACCCCCACCCCCCGCCACTTTCCCTCCTTGGTGTTCATATGTTTGTTCTCTACATCTGTGTCTCTATTTCTGCCCTGCAAACCAGTTCATCTGTACCATTTTTCTAGGTTCCACATACATGCATTAATATACGATATTTGTTTTTCTCCTTCTGACTTACTTCACTCTGTACGACAGTCTCTAGATCCATCCACGTCTCTACAAATGACCCAATTTTGTTCCTTTTTTTTTTTGCAGTATGAGGGCCTCTCACTGTTGTGGCCTCTCCCGCTGCGGAGCACAGACTCCAGATGCGCAAGCTCAGCGGCCATGGCTCACGGGCCCAGCCGCTCCGCAGCACACGGGATCCTCCCGGACCGGGGCACAAACCCGCGTCCCCTGCATTGGCAGGCGAACTCTCAACCACTGTGCCACCAGGGAATCCCCACTTTTGTTCCTTTTTATGGCTAATATTCCATTGTATATATGTACTACATCTTTATCGATTCATCTGTCAATGGGCATTTAGGTTGCTTCCATGACCTGGCTATTGTAAACAGTGCTGCAATGAACATTGGGGTGCATGTGTCTTTTTGAATTATGGTTTTCTCTGGGTAGATGCCCAGTAGTGGGATTGTTGAGTCATATGGTAATTCTATTTTTAGTTTTTTAAGGAACCTCCATACTGCTCTCCATAGTGGCTGTATCAATTTACATTCCCATCAACAGTGCAAGAGGGTTCCCTTTTCTCCACACCCTCTCCAGCATGTTTGTAGATTTTCTGATGATGCCCATTCTAACTGGTGTGAGGTGATACCTCATTGTAGTTTTGATTTGCATTTCTCTAATAATTAGTGACATTGAGCAGCTTTTCATGTGCTTCTTGGCCATCTGCATGTCTTCTTCTTCTTTTTTTTTTTTTTTTTCAGGGAAAAGAAAGTAGAGTTTATTGGTGGGCATGGGTAGGGAGGGGGCAGCACCAAGGCTCTCACGAGTGCAGGGCCTGCCATTTGTCCAGGGGGCCACGATAAGGGATGTACTTGACCCCACAGCCAACTGGAATGGGCCGCTTTTCTGCCACCATGTTTTCAAATTCATCTGCATTAAACTTAGTAAATCCCCACTTCTTGGAGATGTGGATCTTCTGGCGGCCAGGGAACTTGAACTTGGCCCTGTGGAGGGCCTCAATCACATGCTCTTTGTTCTGCAGCTTGGTGCGGATGGACATTATGACCTGGCCAATGTGGACCCTGGCCACTGTTCCCTGGGGCTTTCCAAAGGCACCACGCATACCTGTCTGGAGCCTAGATTGGGGACAGCATGCCAGTCATTAATGTCCACTGGAAGGGCTGTCTCCAAGGTCCCTTAGGGCAACCCATACAGGCAACAGGCTGCATACACTACCGAGGAGGCTGCTGTTTGCAGCCATTGAGCACCGGGCCCCTGTATGTCTTCTTTGGAGAAATGTCTATTTAGGCCTTCTGCCCATTTTTGGATTGGGTTGTTTGTTTTTTTAATATTGAGCTGCATGAGCTGTTTATATATTTTGGAGATTAATCCTTTGTCTGTTGATTCATTTGCAAATATTTTCTCCATTCTGAGGGTTGTCTTTTCATTTTGTTTGTAGTTTCCTTTGCTTTGCAAAAGCTTTTAAGTTTCATTAGGTCCCATTTGTTTATTTCCATTACTCTAGGAGGTAGATCAAAAAAGATCTTGCTGTGATTTATGTCAAAGAGTGTTCTTCCTATGTTTTCCTCTAAGAGTTTTATAGTGTCCGGTCTTACATTTAGGTCTCTAATCCATTTTGAGTTTATTTTTGTGTATGGTGTTAGGGAGTGTTCTAATTTCATTCTTTTACATGTAGCTGTCCAGTTTTCCCAGCACCACTTATTGAAGAGACTGTCTTTTCTCCATTGTGTATCCTTGCCTCCTTTGTCATAGATTAGTTGACCATAGCTGCGTGGGTTTATCTCTGGGCTTTCTATGCTGTTCCATTGATCTATATTTCCATTTTTGTGCCAGTACCATATTGTCTTGATTATTGTAGCTTTGTAGTATCATCTGAAGTCAGGAAGTCTGATACTTCAGCTCCGTTTTTTTCCCTCAAGACTTCTTTGGCTATTCGGGGTCTTTTGTGTCTCCATACAAATTTAAAAATTTTTTGTTCTAGTTCTGTAAAAAATGTCACTGGTAATTTGATAGGAATTGCATTGAATCTGTAGATTGCTTTGGGTAGTATAGTCACTTTCACAATATTGAGTCTTCCAACAGTGGCAGGACATATTTAAAGTGATGAAAGGGAAGAAACTACAACCAAGATTACTCTACCCAGCAAGGATCTCATTCAGATTTGATGGAGAAATTAAAACCTTTACAGAAAAGCAAATGCTAAGAGAGTTCAGCACTAAACCAGCTTTACAACAAATGCTAAAGGAACTTCTCTAGGCAGGAAACACAAGAGAAGGAAAAGACCTACAATAACAAACCCAAAACAATTAAGAAGATGGTTATAGGAACATACATATTGATAACTACCTTAAGTGTGAATGGATTAAATGCTCCAACCAAAGACACAGGCTTGCTGAATGGATACAAAAACAAGATCCATATATATGCTGTCTACAAGAGACCCACTTCAGACCTAGGGACACATACAGACTGAAAGTGAGGGGATGGAAAAAGATATTCCATGCAAATGGAAATCAAAAGAAGGCTGGAGTAGCAATACTCATATCAGATAAAACAGACTTTAAAATAAAGAATGTTACAAGAGACAAGGAAGGACACTACGTAATGATGAAAGGATCAATCCAAGAAGAAGATATAACAATCATAAATATATATGCACCCAACATAGGAGTTGGTGCATAAGGCATAAGGCAACTGCTAACAGCCATAATACATAAGGCAACTGCTAACAGCCGTAAAAGGGGAAATTGACAGTAACACAATAATAGTAGGGGACTTTAACACCCTACTTTCACCAATGGACAGATAAACTAAAATGAAAATAAATAAGGAAACACAAGCTTTAAATGACACATTAAACAAGATGGACTTAATTGATGTTTATAGGACATTCCATCCAAAAACAACAGAATACACTTTCTTCTCAAGTGTATTTCTTCTCAAGCTCATGGAACATTCTCCAAGATAGATCATATCTTGGGTCACAAATCAAGCCTTGGTAAATTTAAGAAAATTGAAATCGTATCAAGTATCTTTTCCAACCATAACCCTATGAGACTAGATATCAATTACAGGAAACAAAACTGTAAAAAATACAAACACATGGACGCTAAACAATATGCTACTAAATAACCAAGAGATCACTGAAGAAATCAAAGAGGAAATCAAAAAATACCTAGAAACAAATGACAATGAAAACACAGTGGCCCAAAACCTATGGGATGCAGCAAAAGCAGTTTTGACAGGGAAGTTTATAGCAATACAATCCTACCTCAAGAAACAAGAAAAATCTCAAATAAACAACCTAAACTTACACCTAAAGCAATCAGAGAAAGAAGAAGAACAACAAAAAAACCCCAAAGTTAGCAGAAGGAAAGCAATCATAAAGATCAGATCAGAAATAAATGAAAAAGAAATGAAGGAAATGATAGCAAAGATCAATAAAACTAAAAGCTGGTCCTTTGAGATGATAAACAAAATTGATAAACCATTAGCCAGACTCATCAAGAAAAAAAAAGGAGAAGACTCAGATCAACAGAATTAGAAATGAAAAAGGAGAAGTAACAAGTGACACTGCAGAAATACAAAGGATCATGAGAGATTACCACAAGTAACTATATGCCAATAAAATGTACAACCTAGAAGAAATGGACAAATTCTTAGGCTTACAGCAACCAGAAGTTTAGTCTAGGAGGGAATAAAGTTCTGTTGTTTTAAGCTACTAGGTTTATAGTAATTTGTTATGGCCGTCCTAGGAAACTAATGCAGATATTTATCATTCCAATTTCTCTTCCTTAATTTGTAAAGTTCCAGATTTCACTGTTATCATTTTCCTTTTACTTGAAAAAAAATTATCATTTATTTTAAAGGCAGTAAATTCTCTTCGTTTTCCTTCACCTAAAAAAAAAAAAAGGGGCCTCCCTGGGGGCGCAGGGGTTGAGAGTCCGCCTGCCGATGCAGGGGACACGGGTTCATGCCCCGGTCCGGGAAGATTCCACGTGCCGCGGTGCGGCTGGGCCCGTAAGCCATGGCCGCTTAGCCTGTGCGTCCGGAGCCTGTGCTCCACAACGGGAGAGGCCGCAACAATGAGAGGCCCGCGTACCGCAAAAAATAAAAAAAAAAAAAAGATTTGAAGTAAACACCCTTGTAATAGACAAAAAGTAACTACCTTTTTTTTTTAAAGCAAACTAGTAACTACTATATTTTTCTTAGCAAAATTATTTATTGGTGAAATATTAGAAACTTTCCTATTCATGACAGGAATAAAGGTAAAGATGTTTTTTAATCATGATTACTGCTTAACGTTTTACTGGACATGGTAGCTAATGCAAAAATACCAATAGGGAGGGAGGGAGGGAAGGAAGTAGGAAAGCAAGGAAGAAAAAAAAAAAGAGAAAAGAGGGAGGGGATTAAAGAGGGAGGTGAAAAAAGAGGGAGAAAAGAAAAGGAAGAAAAGAAATTTAAAAATTAAAAATTAAGAGTCCAAAATATCCCTATTTTCAAATGATCCAAATGCTCACTTTGAAAATTGAAGACAATCAGTTGAAAATCCACTAAAACTAATAAGCAAGCTAAGTAAGGAGACAGACACAAGAACAATGTTGGAAAGCAATAACGTTTTGATATGTTAACAATCACCAATTAGAAAACATGAAGAAAAAATCCTATTCAGAATAATAGCAAAACCCACAATGTATGCAAGACTAAACCAAAGATCCATGTGAATAAAACTATAACAATTCAAATACATAAAAGAAAAACAAAATAACTGTAAAGAAATACTATATTCCTTGGATGCAAAGACTCAATATTGAGGATATCAGTACTACCCTTAAGTTATTCTTAGAAATTCAACACTCTCCAGTGAATTTTCAAAAGTGAAAACACGTCATTCTGAATCTAAGATTTATACAAAAGAAAAATTGTATGATATTGGCTAGGAAATTTTAGTCTTCTAGCTGAGGCCCCAGACATCAAGGGGCTAAAACAAATCATTCCCACTGTAGCCTGTCCAGATTCCCGTGCCACAGAAACCAATAGAGACATTATATTTTATATTTATATATCTTATGTGCAAATTTATTTTGAAAACAGAATACTACACACATCATTTCATATCCTATTCATATCACAGATACCTTTCCTTGTTAATAGATGCCTCAGTACAGCCTAATTGTTAATGGTTTTCTTTATTGTATATTTTACCATAATTTAACAAACCTTTACTTTTGGACATATGGGATACTGCAAACTTTTTCCTATAGAATCACCATTCTAAAGCACATATATGTGCACATAATTTTATCTGTATTTTTAAATGTTTTGGCCAAATTTTTAAATCTTTATTTCCTGGGGAGAAATTGTCACTAGTTAAAAATAATGGTATTAGCATCAGCCCAATAAACGTCTATTTAATAGAGTAATATTGAAAACAAGGTTGGATCTGTGCCCTTAAGAAACTCAGCTTTAAGAGGGGCAAGACAGGAGAACAAATAAGGATTGTACACTGGATTCCAATATATTGTACATACACCTGTGTACTTGATATGTGAATGACCTCATTCTCTATTTTGCAAAGCAATAATTATACAGAAAAACAGATTGTTCCCTTTTATTCACTGGAGAGGATTACCAGTGACCCAAAGTGAAGGCTTCCAATTAAAGAGATTTCATTAGCAGAAGATATATTTTGGGTCCTTCGCTAGTGTCATGATGTAAAGGGATTATATGTTTTGTCCTAACAAGTAAGTACATTGGATTATAGATAAGCTTTTACATTGTTAATGCATAAAATTCACAACCCTACAATATGTTACTCATTACTATTAATTTTCACTCCAAATTAATATGGCGCTTTCTAGTATTTGAATGCACCTGACTTGGGTACAGGCTCTGAATTAAACAGGAAGCTGAAAATCAGGTATAAGAAATACACAAATACATGCAAGAAGCAAGAACTAAAAAAAAGAGAGCCCATTACACATCGGTATCTTGAATATCTTGAATATCAGTGTATACATGACTCATGTATGGGTGGAAGTGGTTTGGGTTATCTACGGACTTGCACAGCGAGGAGGCTCCCTAACGTCACTGGCTTCACACAGGCGTTTCCACGTTGTGCAGCAGCAACTTGAGTGGGACTTCACGGCTCTATCTATCCATAATACTTGACAAAAGCCCTAGAAGGTACTGAAAGTCATAATGGCACTTCCTATACTGTTTGAAGAAACTGTGCAACAAGGCAGTTAAGATTCAATCTTGGGTGAATGGGAAGCCAAAGAATTAGGCAGCGAACTAGGCCGCGGAGAGGGCAGCGGAAGCCTGGCGTGGTCCTGTGAATCGGCGGCCACCAGGCGACGGCCTCAGAACGTACGCAGAAATTCCCGGCCCTGCGCGCTGACCCGAAGACCTAGCTCTTCTTCGATTAGTTAGCGGCCGGGAAACAACAGTCCTTTATCCACTCCACGAACGTCTGGATGTATTTTCGGTGCCAGACACCGATTACAAACAGAGAAGTGAGGAGTCCGACAGAAGAACCCTCGTTTAAAGTATCCCGGCGGGCGGCGCTGGTAAGCAAAAGCCGGAAGAGATGCCGTGACCACTCTCCAATAAGTCGAATCCTCTCCTCTGCTGCCTCTCGCAGCCGTCGGCACCGGCTGTGCTCTGGGCCCACTCTGGGTCGCAGCGCTGGGATGTAGTGAAGTGTCCGCTGAGAGGCGTTACTGCCCAGCGCCTGCCGCGACCCCGGCGACCGCGGGTCGACCCCGGGCCGGAAGTGACGGAACTGCTCTGAGCACTTCCGGAGCTGCTGAGACGGCTTCGCCGGAGGAAGCAGCGCGGGCCTTGACCGGCGTTGGCTTGCCGCCTCCGCCGCCGCCGCTCCTGGACCCGGTTCTTCTGGCCCGGCCCGACCCGGTCTGGCCCGCCCGGGCTCATCGGCCGCGGGGCCACGGCTCCCGGTAAGTGCGCGGTGCGAGTCTAGGCCTTGTTTACCCCGGCGGGCCGGGGGAGGGGGTGGGCTCTCCGCGCGCCTCCCTAGCCCGGCCGGGGCTCCGCCTTCGTCGCTGCCCGCGAGGTCCCGGCGCCCTTGGCAGCTCTTACACTGTTTCAGCGCACTCCGCCACCCGCCGAGGGGCGGCTGAAGGCTGAGGCCAGGGCGAACCGGCGCCTGGCGTCTCTCCGTTATTCCTCCTCCCGCCGCCTGCTCAGCTCGCAGTGAGGTCGGAGGCCAGCGCCTCTGATCGACTGGCGCCGGCGCATCTGGGCCCTCCCCGCCGGGTGCGCCGGCAGACGCGCTGCCTTCGGGGCTCCCCACTCGAGTCATCGTTGGGAGCTTTAGCAGTGCCGCCCGCGCGGTTAGTTAACGCCCGTTGGTGAAGGGTCCCGCAGCGCGTGGGCTCCGTGTCCTCGCGGATATCCCGGCGCCTCGGACGGGACAGGCGGCCCAGGAGCTGCGTCGACGCCTCGCCCGACGCTGCTGTGCTAGCGGCGGCAGAGGCAACCGTGTTCTGGGATGACTTCACCTCAGTACTGACCCTGTCCCATAGAACTTTCTGCCACAATGGTCATATTCTGTATTTTTGCTGTTAAGTAGAGTAGCCACTATCCACACGTGGACATTGAGCATTTGACTTACGGTTCGTGCAACTGAAAAAGCAAATGTTAAATTTTATTTAATTTTTAAGTTAAGTTAAATTTAAATAACGACATGTGGTTAGTGGCTACCGTATTAGACAGAGTTCATATTTTTGTATCAAGTAATTTTCTTCGGACTTGTAGACTTAGTAACTGACCCTACAGTGCTAAATATTACGTCTGGAGTAAACGTTGTCAGACCCACAAAAAAGTCTGTGTTTTGTTCTTGTCATCTTTAAACTGAGAAGTCTTCCGTTTGAATTCTTTAGCCCAGGGTGGGTGGCAGGTCTTCTGAACACGTGACTTTGAGGGAAGGGGGAGGAGTAATTTCTGTTACTCCTTTTCTGTTTGGGATGTAAGGATAATATTTAATATCCAAAGGAAATCAAAACGTTATCATCAGTTCTGTTAATATAGTAATAACATACTGGCCCCTTTAAGCAATGTCAACACTCTTTCAAATAGAATAGGGATATTTAACTTGGAAAAGATTTAAAATTAAGGTTTTATTTAAATTTGGACCTAGAACACCCAGTAAGTATGAAATGACAGTCTCCTTTTTGGAAGGCAGCCTGAAGTTTTCCCCTGTTTCTTGAATATTTGGTTGGTGAGAAGGCTATGGGCAACCTGTAAGCCCAAATCCTGGAGAAAAATCTAGAGAAAGTGAAAACGGTGCTTTTTTTTTCTTTTTGCGGTACGCGGGCCTCTCACTGTTGTGGCCTCTCCCGTTGCCGAGCACAGGCTCCGGACGCGCAGGCTCAGCGGCCATGGCTCACGGGCCCAGCCGCTCCGCGGCATGTGGGATCTTCCCGGACCGGGGCACGAACCCGTGTCCCCTGCATCGGCAGGCGGACTCTCAACCACTGCGCCACCAGGGAAGCCCCAAACGGTGCTTTTTTTGTTGTGATTCTGGAGGTAGCTTTGTAGATAGTATTAGGCTCTCTAGGGGGGTGATGGGGCGTTATGAGTCCTCATAGGCCCTGGATCTGGTGAAAGTATTACGCTGGACTCTACTGGTTGGCAGCAGTGTGGTCCTGGGCAAGTTGCTTAATCTTTTTGAACTCTAGTTTCCTCATTTGTAAGAAGGGGATGATAGCCACTTTGTAGGGTTATAAACATTTAATGAAAATGAGTCTGGCCTGAAGTTGGCTCTCATTAAATGAAAGCTATTATTGGTAGTGATATTTTGTAGATGGGAGCAATATTTATAATGCTCTTTATGCAGATTTGCCTAATAAGCAGTATCGTACATAAAAATGCAGATAAAAGAAAACAATAAAAAATCAATTATTCGTCTTCTATTTTGGAAATCATCTTCCACAATCATTGTTTGGACTTTGATTTTCATTTAGTTTAAATTTGCCTGTTTGTGTTTGAAGTATTTCTTTGAAAGTTATAAGCTCTGGTTTTCCAAGAAATTCAAAAGTATAAAGAAGTGGACATAAAATTTCTAATTAAGTAAGCAAATAGTACTTATTTAGTCTTGGATAGTGGGATCTGTCGTTCTAAGAAAGTCAAGTAGCCCTTGAGCATGTCAGAAGAGAGGTGGGAAATGGGTGTTAATATTGCCTAGTGGGTATTCTACTGGAGACATTTTTTTTTTCTTTATTGAGCCCAAACCACTGGACTGCCAGGGAATTCCCTCTGTTTTCTCTCTCTCTCTCTCTCTTTTTTTTTTGTTTTCTTTTGGGGACTTTTTTATTTGAAAATATTTTTTTCATGAATAAAGTGAGATCTGAAATATTGGCAGTATTCTGTAAGTGTTAGCGGAGATGAGTTCATGGCAAAAGTCCAGTTTAAGTCAGTTATGATTTGCTTTGTCAACCTCTATGTAACATTTAAGACTGAAATTGTGGTAGTTAACTTAGGAAATCTTAACAATAAGAGTGAGGTGGTGCCCAACATTGTAAATCAACTGTACTCCAATAAAAATTAAAAAAAAAAAATTAAGGTGTGGTGGGCTTTCAAACTGAGGGAGGGAACTGGGTATCCATTTCTCTCACAAGTACCCCAGGTTGAATTATTGTTAGCTGTTTATTTATTTATTTATTTAAGTCTATTTGTTTAAGTCTATTTATTTAAGTCTATTTATTTATTTATGGCTGCGTTGGGTCTTCATTGCTGCCCGCAGGCTTTTCTCTAGTTGCGGCGAATAGGGGCTACTCTTCATTGCGGCGCACGGGCTTCTCATTACAGTGGCTTCTGTTGTTGTGGAGCACGGGCTCTAGGCACCTGAGCCTCAGCAGTTGTGGCATGCAGGCTCAGTAGCTGTGGCATGTGGGCTCTAGGGTGCAGGCTCAGTAGTTATGGTGCTCGGGCTTAGTTGCTCTGTGGCGTGTGGAATCTTACTGGACCAGGGATTGAACCCGTGTCCCCTGCATTGGCAGGTGGATTTTTAACCACTGTGCAACCCGGGAAGTTGTGCTGTTTACTTTCAGTACTTTCTTTTTTTAGAAGGCCATGTAACTCTTGTCAGTATATAATTATGACATATAGATTTCTGTGGGACTTATAAGAAAATAATTTCTGGTCCCTTGCTGCTTGTCGTTTTAAATGTCTTTTTAAAAAATAAATTTGCAAACTCAGGGTACCAATTTTAAAATATATAAATAGAACTATCTCTTTTCATTTTAGATGGAAATTATATAGACTATTTGGGTAACATCTTCCTGAAAGATCTTCAAGAATTACAGGTATTTTTAATTTAATTTAAAGATTAATTTTTTCTCCTAAAGGAAAAATACCATAGTTAAGTTCAGTTGTGATGAGGTGGTTCTAGCATACAAAACAATTTTGTTAAAAGTCAAACTGCAAGTATTACGTTACTGCCCTCTCATTAATGTGACTTATTTTTTAATTTGAGCATTTATAGGTAACATATCAGAGGTAGATTCACTGATATTTTTATAATATCATTAAAATGTGGCTCTATAATCCCTTAGACTGGTTACATATTCAGCACACATTGATTTTTAATCTTTGTTTTAATTTTTTTGGGGGAGAGATTATCTACTTCAAATAGGTTTTAAATTTACCTTAGTATTTAATCCAGATTTGGTTATGTAAATTATTTACATACTGTTCAATCCAAATGCTCTTGCATTTTAAGGTCCTATTATTTTTAGATTTAAATCACTATTTGATACTGTTCCTTGGAAATGATCACTTGAAATAGTTCTTGTGCAGAGAAGTTAATGGGTATTTGCCAAAGTCCTCTCTGAGAAGACGTTAAGACTTGTGACTGTTTTGCTTTCTCAACTAGTATTCTCTTTTCATTTATATGTAATTGAGTAATATTTTGATCTGTGAGGATTTTTCAGTAGCTGGTTACATTTGATCTCTTGTTTCTTTACCCTAAGTAGATTCTAGCCTTGATCCTGCTAAGGCAGAATATCTATAGTTTTCCTTCACTATTGTGTCAGTTTCTTTACCTCTTAAGTTCCTCTTTTAAAGGATTAGTAGAACCCTTTAAAATGGAAAAATCAGTTAACTTTGCAGACTAGAGGAAGATGTTGAAGAGCTATGTGGTTTTTATTTTTTCTTTACTATACTTTACTATTTTTTCTTTTTCCCTAGATATTAGGGAAAGAACTGTGTCCCTATTTATGTACTGTCTGTGTCACCACTCAGTGGAGCATAATTAGCTAAGAGATTTTAAACTTTGGTTGTTTAGCCTTTAGGATGCTTCTTCTGTGGGCAGCCAGCTGTGGGAATGTGCTCCTCTCTTAAAGACCCTGGCAGGAAGGACAAATCTATGGGAATTTAACTCCTTGACATAGAGCAGATAGCCTTACTCTTTCATGCCAGAGCCTTCATGTGAAGTTACATTGTTAACTGCTTCTGCCCCTCCAGGAAAGGGTTTCCCTTTGAAAGTCCTGGGCATAGAGATGGTGGTGAGGTTTCTTGTATGAGGGGAGAGTTGGAATAAGCCATAGTGGGGGTAGGACCAGGGCTATGCCATTTTGGTTCTTGAATGGTTTCTGTTACAGCTTCTCATGGTGAAAGTAAGTAACACTTATTTTTTTGTTTTCTTCCCTTAGAAGACAAAAACACTAATGCATTTGAGAAAGTGGTAAAGTTTGTGGGGAGGGGAAAAAACTGCTTTCCTGATCTGCAACTCGTCTGGATGTTAAGATGTCTGTGGACATGAATAGCCAGGGGTCTGACAGCAATGAAGAGGACTATGACCCGAATTGTGAGGAAGAGGAAGAGGATGAGGACCCTGGGGACATAGAGGACTATTATGTGGGCGTAGCGAGCGATGTGGAGCAGCAGGGGGCCGATGCCTTTGATCCTGAGGAGTACCAGTTCACCTGCTTGACCTACAAGGAGTCCGAGGGTGCCCTCAATGAGCACATGACCAGCTTAGCCTCTGTCTTAAAGGTGAGCAGTGTTGTCAATTCCCAAGTGTAATTCCTGCAATTAAATATGAGCTGCTGCTAACGTCTCCTCCAGACTGATCGAATGGCCTGTAGCTTGAAACCAAATATAAGTGTATGTTGCATCATCTGGACACATTTGATGCATTTACTTTGTTTGCTAATATGTGCATATCTACGGTCCTCAGCTTCCCAGACTACTAGGAATTAGAAAGGAAGGGTGGGGTGGATTCAGGAAAAATAGACCAGAAGTACATAGAAAGCAGAACTGCATAGATTAACACTTGTTTCAGAAAGTCTTATGAAACTTTATGAGGTAAGATAGGATAAGCATCAGAATCACCATCCTCAACACAACAGTGTGTGGGTGACTGATAAATGTCTTAAGAGAGGTACCTAGATCTCCTGGTTTGCTGTGAATAATCAGTGCTTCTGGGCTAATGAGCTCATTTGTTTCATATACTGATGACTAATGTCTGATGTTGAAAGAGATTTTAGCAATAACTAAGAATAAACCAAGTTCTCATAGCTTCTATTTCATTGATTTTTGGGGGGTGTTAAATTGAAATTTTAAGTAATTAACAAAATTGGTTATTCTAGCAAGCACCTTATTTTTAGCACTTAAACTAGCTTACTTTTCAATATCTTGCACCTCAGGCCAGTTACTGTCCTCACTATGTACCTTTTGTACTACGTAATATTACACTAGTACATAGCATAGCCACGTAGAACACCATGTACTGTGAATGTGAATATTATTATAGTCATTTAGACAATTTCCCAGCATGTTTCTCCTCTAATATTGGCCATTATGTGAAAGTGGGGAAATTTCTCCTACTTTACTGTTTTCCCTGACCTTCCTTTCAGGAACTGTTACATGTATTTCGTTGTTTGCTAAAATTGAAGATCAAGAGCACATTGGAATGATTTCAACCAAATAATTTTCATGTTGGTATTTAATGGAAATAACTAAGGTGTGCCATGGGTCATCACTATAAAAGTTGCTTTATCTACTAGTTCAGGCAATTTTTTTTTCCAGGTGATCGGCAAAGGCTAACTAATACCTTGGATTTGGACACTCAGGGCTTTATTAGCAACTAGCTAGAAGCTGAAAGCTAAAGCTTTTTGTGTGACTCACTCCTAGAAGTGTGCACATTTCCTCTCTTGTGCTCAGCATAAAACTCTGAAGAATGGAGACCCATTGGAACCTCTGGGTTTGGGATTTCTCCACCATAACGATAACAAAGCTGCTGGGACCTCTGCTTTCCAAGGGCATTTCCCTGGTAGAAAAGAGGCATCAGATCTTTTCCTTCCTCATTATTCATACCTCTCCCTATCTGGTCAACTAGTTTCTTTTACTTTAACCATATTATACATAGTCTTGGTATTTAAAATTACAAAAAAAATTGTCAGGTGTGTGGTTCTGGACGGTATCAATTGACTAAGTTCATCAGGATGTTCCCATCTATGCGTAGGAATTCTCAGTTTGTCCAGCCCCTTGCGCTGACTTCCTGACCTGCTAGAGCGGGGCACAGCTGAGGGGCACAGGCCCTTTCCTCCTTTTTTTTTTAAAAATTGTAGTAAAATCCATAAAATTTACCATTTTACGTCCTTCCTTTTTATTAGGCTGTCATATTGTCGGCCCCCTGGAAAACCTTCCCTTCATCTCCTCACCTTTTAGTACCCTCAGGACTCCTTCAGAGTCTACCTTGTGATTTCCCTGAGTGAGCCTCCTCAAGACCGTCTAGAACACAGTGGTTGTTTCTTTTGGTCCCAGTGTCCAAATGTTACAGCCCATTTTTTTTTTTAACATCTTTATTGGAGTATAAGTGCTTTACAATGGTGTCAGCCCATGTTTATTACATCGTATAGTGCAGTCTTCTGACTGCTTCATGTTTTACCTTTTCACATGTTTTTGCATGTTCTCTCCAACTAGATTGTTACTTCCTGGAGGGCAGAAACTACATTTTACCTTCTCGCTCCCATCATCTCTATCACAGTGTTTCATCCATAATAGGTATTGAATAATTTTGAGATACTTGTGGATTTTGTCAAATTTTGATGATGTAGCTGATGTTATTGGTGTGAGCTAGATTCCCTAGTTCCTGCTGTACATTCTCTACTGTCGTAAAAGAGCATTATTCTGTCCCTCAAGATCATGAAGAGTAGAACAAAAAGAACTTGGAACAGAGATGAAGGAACAAAGAGAAATGGAAGAAAGTTGAAACCCCAGGAATTGGTTAAAGAGAAAATGAAGCAAAGAGGAAAATAATCCATGAAATTTTAGATGATGGTAGAAGTAGAAGATGGATTTTTTTTCCCTCCCTCACTGAGGAGCATGTTAACACCATTTCCTTTCTGGGGCTGGGCAGCAAAGGTTCTGGCTTATTTGGTGGCTTGGCTGCACATAAAGGGGCTCACTGGTGTTTTAAGTGGTTCAAGAATTTGACCAAAGACGACAGGCAGAAATAGCTTGGTTAAGAGTAAGGGAGAAGGAATCACACACAGTCTTCCTCTCTCAGGCTGGCTAAAAACTAGCATTGGTTTTATTTTTGTATTTAAAATTTTTTTGAGACAGGAGGAAATAATTTAAGTGCTGAGTTTACAGAATGGTGTTCCCAGGTGCTTTGGCTACTGTCACTCCCCTGTTGCATGTGTCTCTGAGAATGGAGCTCAGTAGTCATCACCCAGGTCAGTACTGATTTCCCTCATTGGTCATGGTGCTGTTTGCACAACTCTGTGACTTATTGAGATATTTAATTCTTTCATATGATTTAGGTGTTATTCAGCTAGTAGGAAATGTGATATGTACGTAGTTTAAAATTAGAGCCTTATGAGCAGCTGTGTCCATGAACAAAAGCTAAGTTTGAGGAGTGGCATCAGTTTTCCACTGATCTGTGTTACTCATTTTGTTGTGTTCTGGCAGTTGCCTATGGGTGAGCTGTAGCCTAACAAAATTAAGCCTTCTGTTACCTTTTGGGATTTGAAGTCTTTTAAGTAGAAAATTGCCAGTTGCCTGGGTAGAAAATTGCCAGTTGCCTGGGACACTGGGCTTTTGGTTTAGTGAGGGCCCTTGGTGTCAGAGGGTCTTCCTGTATGTATTCTGGGACCAGTCCTTGAGTAAGATCATTAATTGAGAAAGGAAAGTGCCCAGAAAATCAGATCCTGGACTGAGGATAGACAACAGAGAAAATGCTTATCTGCTATGGGGTGGTGGCGGGGGGGACTGCTGATGTTCAAATAACGGCAAAACAGAAGCATTGTTTAGAGAATGAGCTATCATCCTATACAAATGGAATAGTCGTGAAAGATGAAATGATTGCCAAGTGAGGTGGATTGTGTTTTAAGAGGGGGGAAATCTCTGACGAATATTTTAGTGATATTTCAGTCTTTAAAGAAAACAAAGTTACCTTAAAAAAATTTTTTTAATTTAATTTTATTTATTTTTGGCTGTGTTGAGTCTTCGTTGCTGCGCACAGGCTTTCTCTAGTTGCGGTGAGTGGGGGCTACTCTTCGGTGCGGTGTGCGGGATTCTCATTGTGGTGGCTTCTATTGTTGTGGAGCACGGGCTCTAGGTGTGTGGGCTTCAGTAGTTGAGGCGTGTGGGCTCAGTAGTTGTGGCTCGCAGGCTCTAGAGCGCAGGCTCAGTAGTTGTGGTGCATGGGCTTAGTTGCTCCACGGCATGTGGGATCTTCCTGGACCAGGGCTCAAACCCATATCCCCTGCATTGGCAGGTGGTTTCTTAACCACTGTGCCACCAGGGAAACCCTACATGCTGTATTTTTATATGAAACTTACACAAAGATTATTATTGCTGCTATAGATGAGGGGAGGCCTTTTCTAGTAATAACAGGAATTTTTATTGCAAAATGTGCTATAGTTAACTTAGAATAATTTTGTCATTCAGTGAATCCTGTTGGTACTGTTCCCTGAATTGCATGAGGCATTTGCTGTCAGGCTGCCTAAGAAGGAGATTAGGCATGGTTGAGCCCCAGAGAGAGCCCAGGCTGGGTTTCATTGGTGATGGTCTGGAAGTGTCTCCCACGTTGTGTGCGCCTTCTCTCAGCAGCATGTCAGGGCTGTGGGTGGGAGAGGCAGAGTGTTGCTGCTCAGAGTCCCGCTCATGCTTCAGAAAGGAGAAGAAATAGTACATTTTGGGCTAGATCTAGTCCATGGAGCTACTGTGAGCTATCTGAGCTTTCTGCTGATAGGATAAACTTCAAGATAGGGTGCAACAGCAGTGCAAGTAACCAAAGTCCACAGGTCGGTTAAGCATGGGGATGGGGAAGTTACCTTCTGGGATGGAGTGGGAAACTAAGATGTATAGGTAAAAAGGAATAAAATGTAGAGGATCATGAATGCAGCCTAAGGTGTCTTTACTGTTGGAGGGAAGAATTTGATTTTTTAAACTTCATTGCTGAACTGTGCTGCTCATTTTCTCAAGCCTGGTTTTCCTCAAATAGGGTTAGAGAAATAAACTGGTTATTAATGAGTGTTTTTACTACAGTTCTTGCTTTACGAATTGCTGTATTAACTGTAGTAGAGCTGGGAAAATGTTCCCTAGAACACTCTATTCTGCCACCCTCTTGCTTGAATTTGTTTTAAGATCTAGTGCTTGCTATTCAGCAAAATATGGCTGGAAAATCTCTCAGAGTTCTTTTTCTGTGGATCATTTTTCCCTTTTGTGGATGAATCATGAGTTTTCAGGATTTCTGACTTTAAGTGCAGAAGTCTTTATAGTCCCTTGTTCAAAACAACCTGGTTTCTATGCATTTGTCATTTGTAACATAAGCAGTTAATATTCTTAACAACAAATACCTTATATTTATCCTTTCTCTCAAGTGGCACTAAGTTTTTGTATAATATCTGGAAAAGACTAACTTTATTTATTAAATCAACTTTCTTGTATTCTGGTATAGCTGAATTTTAAGAACATTTACTTTTATTTATACATTCATTAATTAACCAAGTAATGGTTGTTTTCTTGTTACTACTCATGGAAAAGTATCTTTAAGCTGAGCCTAGTAACACTGAATGTTTGTGTGCTGAACAGCCATCTGATTTCTATTTTTATGATCTGATGTCAGGTTTCTTTGCATGCCTGTATCTCAGAATCTAGATTAAATTCCTGTGTTTCAGATAGTTCGTTGTTAGTGGATGTGTTGACGTAATTCACCATGCTTTAGTCTGGAAGTCTGATTTGTGTTTTACTGGTATATAAATTTATTTTTTAAAGGGAGATGAGAAATGTCCAGAGTGACATTGAGAATTGCCTAAGTATAGCTAGTGCTGGAGTTGTCCCTGTCTTGCCAGCTTAGAAAGGTTATTGTTATCATTGACTTTGTGTCCTCACTGTGTACCTGGCATCACATACAACATGCTCACTGCCTTCCAGAAAAGAAGCTCTTCATCAGATTCAAGGCCAGCTTTCATTCTGGTCTTTTCTTGTACTTTCACACTACTTTAGGAACCGTGTAAACCATTTGTAATCAAGGGGTGATTCTAATTCCACAGTTGTCCTAAACCTGAACTTATTTATATTTAAATGTTTATTGTTGAGATGTTACTACAGTTGAAGAATATCATTCATAATTCCATTAATGTAAAATAAAAGTTTTCTTCCTTGCTTATTATCCTTAGGTCTTGTCCCTATTCATAGATAATGTTACTGTGCTGCAATTCATTCATTCATTCAACCAATATTTATTGAGCACCTACTATGTTCCAGGCACTGGGAAAATAGCTGTGAACAAAATAGACAAGAATCCTTGATCTGGGCAACAGTACATTCTAGTAATCATTGTGTACATATATTTATATATTCTATTTTTTTGTGTAAACTTCAAACATTTCCTCTTGTTTATACTTCATCCTCATTAGTTATTTTAGGGATAACATACCATCTTTTTCTTGAACCATAATTTGCTCAAGCTTTCCACATTGGGCATTTAGGTGAGTACTTATGTGTTACAGTTATGGGGACTGGTTATATTGCTGTGAGTATTTTCATGGATGTGGGCTTTGTGTTGTTGAGCCTGGGCTAGTGGTCAGATAACTAGGTTCCAGTTCTTTTTCTGCCATTTAATATAACATGACCATGGGCAATTTTCTCAACATCTCTAAGCTTCAATTTCCTCATCTATAAAATAATGATAATTAATACCTTCTTCACAGCATTAAGTGAGATGATGCATATAAAGTGCCTGGCACATGAGTGTTCAAACATGGTCATGGTAGAAGCAGGGCAAGAGTTGAATGAGGAGAATATTGCTTTCACATGTTTGCTGTGGTTCCTTAAAACATTCTCAGGATTGTGCATTTTGAGTCATAGGGTAGGAGCCACATTGTGGAAGGTTCTGGGTGACGTATTACTGACTGATGCTTCTGAGCGTGCGTGTGGTAGTTGGATCATGTACCTTGGACTCTTTTGCCTTCATCCAAAGCTTCTAGTGTCCTTCTCCTGGGGCCTACTGATAAGAAAAGTAAAAATAACACAAATTGAATTTTGAATTGGGACTAGGAAAAGATTATAGGGGAATGTAGCCTGTCTTGTTCCTACATTTCTGATGAACTGCAGCGGTTGGTCTTGTGCCTGCATTGACAGCACTCCTTAATGAAGTACTTAGCTTAGTTGATTTTGGGATCCTTGTTACTAAGGCACCTCCTTACCGTTTTTTTTCTTCCCATGCCACATGGCATGCAGGAATCTTAGTTCCCCAACCAGGGATCGAACCCTTGCCTCCTGCAGTGGAAGTGTGGAGGCTTAACCACTGGACCGCCAGGGAATTCCCAAGCACCTCCTTACTTTAACTTTTACTCTGTCCCAATATCACTCCCCTGCTGCTCTAGGAAAAATTTAAAGGATTAGAGTTCTCTGCTCGAAAGAGTTGTAGGGGGCTTCCCTGGTGGCGCAGTGGTTGAGAGTCCGCCTGCCAATGCAGGGGACACGGGTTCGTGCCCCGGTCGGGAGGATCCCACATGCCGCGGAGCGGCTGGGCCCATGGGCCATGGCCGCTGAGCCTGCACGTCCGGAGCCTGTGCTCCGCGGCGGGAGAGGCCACAGCAGTGAGAGGCCCGTGTACCGCAAAAAAAAAAAAAAGAGTTGTAGGAAAGATTTGAGAAAGGTACAGACTGAGATAACAGGAAGCTTCTCATCTTGCTCGTCCTGAAATGTGTCTGCCTGTAGCTTGATTAATTAAACTGTCATGAATTGTCAGAATTTGAAGCTTACGTTGTGTTCTCTTTAAACTATCACGAGCCTTTATAAACATGAAATGGTTTTACTGTGATAACCACAAGTTATCAATTATAAATAGAGGAAAGTACAGGCAGGAAGAGTGAGAGGTTTGTTTGGAGATTTTAACAGGAGAACAGAGCTGTTCTTATAATCATGAACAAAGAGTGGTCTCTATCTGAGAATGTTGCTCTCTGTGACAAGCAGTTTCTTTCCTGGCCAGTACATGCTCTACCCACTCATTTCCTTTTTCCGTTGTTTTAGACTTTTACTGGTTTCTTCAATGCTCTCACCATCATTTTCCAGTCTGTATATAGCCTTGCCACGTTTTACAAGAAATATTCCAATGCCATCAAACGTGGCTTTCTGGATTCTCTATCTTAATTGGTGATACCACCATCTACCAAGCTGGAAACTGAGGATTTACCCTTGACTCCCTTCTCCCATGAAGCCCTCTCTGATCTCCACAGTCAGACACTCTTGCCTCTATACAACTTTGTGGTACATGTTTCTTTCTTTTTTAAGTTTATTTATTTATTTTTGCCTGCATTGGGTCTTCGTCATTGAGTCTTTGTTGCTGCGCGTGGGCTTTCTCTAGTTGCGTGAGCAGGGGCTACTCTTCATTGTGGTGTGCGGGCTTCTCATTGCAATGGCTTCTCGTTGTGGAGCACAGGCTCTAGGCGCGCAGGTTTCAGTAGTTGTGACACATGGGCTCAGAAGTTGTGGCATGCGGGCTCTAGAGCTCAGGCTCAGTACTTGTGTCGCACGGGCTTAGTTGCTCCATGGCATGTGGGATTTTCCTGGACCAGGGCTCGAACCCATGTCCCCTGCATTGGCAGGTGGATTCTCAACCACTGCGCCACCAGGGAAGTCCCTGTGCATGTTTCTTGGTATGTACTTATGCCATTTGGAAAATTAGTTGTTTGTAAGCCAGGGATTGAACTCTTTGAGATAGAGGTCCATGTTTTTTCTTTGTATAACAGCATCTAGCAAAAAATGCCAGGTTATGTTTTGTTCTCAGTAAGTGTTGCTTGTTGATCTGACTGTCTGAGCCCAGGCCAATAATTGGAAAAGTTGAGAATCTAGCCCCAAGGCTCTACTCTGTGTGCTCATGTTTGTAAATAGAAGACATGCTTGTTGAAGGGCTTCCATGAAGCCAGCTGATTTTTGAGTTCAGATAATATATACTTAGTGGACGTGTGGTTCCCAGCTTGGTGTGCATGTCAGAATTAGTTTTGGCAGTTCTCATATAGAAGACTGAACTTCGTGCAGATGTAATAAAACAGAATCTTCAGAGGTGAGGTGAGGTATTTTACATTATATTCATGTGGAAGTACAAAAAAGTACAAAAAATTATGAAATGATTCAGGTTATCAAAATGAGGAAAGAGGAGTGCATCCTTTCTTTGGCTGCTGAAAAGATATGT